>NC_045549.1:14012530-14312530 GCF_009769535.1 Thamnophis elegans
TGCTGGAAGGTCAAAATAGCTTCCCCAATTTTGAACCTTTAGCATACTGGCAAACCCAGTTCAACAATGTTGCAGCTGTTACCATGTTTTTCGTCTGGATAAAGGTAACTCAATTTTTACAGAGATAATTCAAGTAAATTAGGACACTTTATAAGAACATTGTTGTTGTTGTTTTGAAAAATAGAATATTTATAATTTGAGAGTGGAGAAAACCAATTTGCATTCAAGATCTGTCTCTTTTGCTCTTTTAATTGTGTATCTACTCTAAAAGTCAGGAACACAGAAAATTTTAAAAGTTCCCAATGTAGATAAAATCCTTGCAGTTAAGGGGTTTTTTAAATTGCTTTCTGGCATGACATATAAAATTATTTTAAAAGCTAATGAGCTTTTTCTAAAAAGGAGCAGAAAGTCCAATCCAATTTAGTTTTTGCTATAGTTACAGGAGTAATAATACAATTTAGTAATTAAGTGTATGACAATTCATGCTATTTACTTTGTATTTATTTTTGAGTTGTCAAAAAACAATCTTTGGAATAGTCCTTGACATAAAGTTTATTAATATTTAAGATATTATTTCCATATGACTTGTAATATATGAGAGAGCCGAGGTGGCATGGTAGTTAGAGTGCAGTACTGCAGGCTACTTCAGTTGACTGCTAGCTGCAGTTCGGCAGTTCAAATCTAACCAAGGTCAAGGTTGACTCAGCTTTCCATCCTTCCAAGGTAGGTAAAATGAGGATCCAGATTGCTGGGGTAATATGCTGACTCTGTAAACCACTAAGAGAGGGCTGTAAAGTACTATGAAGTGGTATAAGACTTATATAAATCTATCTATTGCTATTGCTAATTGGTTTGGAATTCGTTCGCTGCAATTCTTTCTAGTTGGTACCCCAGTTCTTCCTGCTACTGTTTGCTCTTTGTTTTAAACCATTTTCTTTTCTTTGTCAGCTTTTCAAATTTATCAGCTTCAACCGAACCATGAATCAATTGTCAACAACCATGTCGAGATGTGCCAAAGATGTTCTCGGCTTTGCAATTATGTTTTTCATCATCTTCTTAGCTTATGCTCAACTAGCTTATCTTGTCTTGGGACCAAGTTAACGATTTCAGTAACTCTCCAGGATAGCGTGTAAGTTACAATGAACTTCTTTGTTTGTTTGTATATATATTTAGATTTCTAAAGCTGCCCAACTCAACAGTTATGGTTGATGAATAAATTCAAAACACAACCATAATTCATTCACTGGAGAAAGTAAGAACATGCAGGTACCCCCTCGACTTGCAAAAGTTCATTAGTGACTGTTTGAAGTTATAACAGCATTGGAAAAAGTGATCTATGACTGTTTTTCACACTTACAAACCGTTGCAGCATCTCCATGGCCACATGATGCTTGCATCTGGCCTCGTATTTATGACGGTTGCATTGTCCCAGGGTCATGTGATCGCTTTTTGCAAATCTTCTGATCAGCAAGTCAATGGGGAGACTGATTCACTTAACAACTGTGTTACTATGTATAACTGCAGTGGTTTCACTTAACAACTGTGGCAAGTAAAATGGGGCAGAATTTGTGGTAACAACTGCCTCGCTCAGCAACGGAAATTTTGGGCCTCAGTTGTGTAAGTCCTGGACTACCTGTGATACACTACGTATATGCGCCCCAGAAGGCAGACACAGTGACAGAAAAATCATCCTTCCTCGGCTCCATCACAAGGTATTAGTTAATAGATGGGACATAAGGGATGCCCACTCTATTTCAGGTTATGAGAAGGGCAGAAGTGAAAAAAGTGTGGCACGACAAAACAGTGCTCGACTAAGCCGCGCCCGATTAAACCGCGTTGCTGACGTCATCAACAGGGTGACAACAGCGAGCGCGGAGAAAGAAGGGAGCTTTAAATAGTGCTTGAAAGCAAGCTGATTCAACTTAAGGTAAGGGTTAGGTTTTAGGGTTAGCTTTAGGTTTAGGGTTAGGGTTAGGTTTAGGGTTAGGTTTAGGGTTAGGTTAAGGGGTAGGGGTAGGTTTAGGGTTAGGTTAAGGGTTAGGATTAGGTTTAGGGTTAGGTTAAGGGTTAGGTTTAGGGTTAGTTTAGGATTAGGTTTAGGGGGGTTAGGTTTAGGTTTAGGGGTTAATTTTAGGTTTAGCGTTTACAGCGTGTTTCTGTCTCCGCGCTGTTGTCGCCCTGTTGATGACGTCAGCTACGCGGTTTCGTCGAGCGCGGTTTAGTCGAACGTGGTTTTGTGGTGGAACCGAAAAAAGCAGTTCCTTAAATAGCCAATCCTATGCCATAAGAGCTTAGTTGATGACAATCGGAAACCTGCATTATACCCTAAAGTTTACTGGTAACAGGCACATTTCACATAGCAGACCTGGGCACCCAACAGATCACGATACATCATGATTCGTCACGTGATGCAATTGCGTTTCCACACCGGGCCCTACCAGCATCCTCACAACTGCTTACACAGCTGCATTTGGAACCAACTGTAGCGGGGTTTTTTTTACAACATTTTAAATTTATTAATGTATAATATAAAATGCAAATGAAAATGGTAGGAAAATAAGGAAAGGAAAGGGGGAAGAGAAAAGGTCAGCATCCTGCGGTTCTGGAGCCGCATGTGGCTCTTACATCCCTCTGCTGTGGCTCCCTGTCGCTCAAAATATGCGTCACAACCGCCAATGTGTGATACCTGCTGGCACATGATTCTTTGAGCTTTTCGACCAACCATAGATAAATCCAAGAAAAGAAAAGTTTCATAAGAAAACAGAACATTTATCTCAACTACATATGCTAGTTCTGTAGCCGCTCAGGAAATAGTTAGGCATGGGAAGGGTTTTTGTGTCTCCCGGTGTTTTCTGTGGAAACCGGTCCAAATGGCTCTTGGGTATTTAAGGTTGCCGACCTCTGGTGTAGGGCAAAGGGGAAAAAGAAAGAAAAGGCGTTGATTTCCAACTCCTTCGGTGCAGTTGAATAAGATAATAGCATCAAATCTCAACTTTTTTAACTTTTACATAATATATAATCTAGCCATTTCTATAGCAACAAACACATCTGATCGTGAACCCAAAATCAACATTTCGTTTTTTTTTCCACCTCAAGCACAAAGTCCAGAAGCGGTTTCCAAAGTAGAACAAACTCTAGTTTTTGAGAAATGTTCAAGGTCAGCCAGATCTAAAGTGCATTGCCCTACTCCTCATTCAAGGGATTGAATGTAATTACCGTGATTCAAAAGCTGTTAGTGAATTAGTAAATGTCTTACAGACTGTTAACATATAGTCTGATTCAGACTGTTAATATTTTGTCTGATTAGCTTGGGGTTATTTCTTACATATCACAATTACATGACATGAAATGTGTGGGCATCACCCTGAAGACAGCCTCAATCAAGCCAAATGGAGACGGCTTTGCCACAGGGGGACCCTGGAATAACGCTCGGAAGAAGAAGTGCAGCCTAATTACACTCTGTCTTTTCAAAGGAAAGATCATATTGAGAAGTGGGGAGAGTAAGAAATACAGGTAGCCCTTGACTTCCAACCACAACTGACCACCACAAATTTCTGTTGCTAAGTGAAACGTGTTAAATGAGTTTTGTCCCATTTTATGACCTTCCTTGCCCCGGTTGTTAAGTGAACCACTGCAGTTGTTAAGTTAGTACCGTGATTGTTAAGTGAATCTGGCTTCCCCATTAGATTTGGCTGTCAGAAGGTCACACAAGCTGTTCACATGACCAAGGGGGATACTTCAACAGCTGTAAGTGTGAATAAGTCAGTTTTTTTTAGTGCCGTTGTAACTTTGAACGGTCACTAAATGAACTGTTGCAAGTCGGGGACTAGCTGTAGAAGCCAGAGAAATTAAAAGACATGAGATATGAAAGTGACAATGACAGAACGTGTATTTGTAAATTATCTTTGTTTTCACTTTATCCATACATATTTCAATACTTTGTTCCTTAAATGATCTCTTCAGCAGCATCTTAAGAAATCCATCCACCACGTTGCTTGCGCTTCCTATCCTTTTCAACTCATTCACTGTTCCTTTGTATATTCATTTGCAATATGGTCCTCATTCATTTTTTTTGTGATCATACACAAATCTCAATGAATTTCCTCCATCCTGGTCCGTCTTGAATCCAATCTGCTTCCACTCATTCATTCTTGAACCTGTTTGTTTGTTTAGTTCACACTTCTTCCATACTCTATTTCCGTTGTATTCAGCTTACTTCAGCCTCTCAGCTACAGAATGCATTCAAACACCTCATTTTGCACTGGGAACATCCTGAAAGATTGAAGTTAATTGGTAAAGAAAATTCCAGTAGCACCCAGTGCCTTAACTGTTGGCTAAACTTTAGCGTGTTATTCTCTTTAAAGCTTTACTCAGTTCCGCATCCTGCTGGGAGATTTTGACTTTACAGAGGTTTGAAGAGCTACAGAATCTTAGGACCCGTTTATTTCACTTCATTTGTGTTCTTATGCTCTTCATTCTTTTGGTACGTAATTTTTTTTTTGTTCCTTGATATTTTTGTTGCTGGTCATCTTTTCAAATGGAAGTTTATTTTGCATTATTATTTTTCAATACAGCTATACGAGTTTTATGCTATGTATCTATGTACAGAAGAACAAAAAAAAGGACTAAATCTCACCAGAAGCATGTACCTTCCAAATCCTTACATTGGTAATGGGAGAATCTCACTGCTGTCTTACTATACTAAAAGTGGGCAGATTTCGCAAACATCAAATCAAAAAAGGTGCAGATTCTATGCTTCTCTGTCAGGTCTAGGACAGCTTGCCATGGCCAACTCGCTGTGGCCAATTTGGCATGGGACAATTTGCCACGGAACAAGAGTTACACGAATAACAAAGAAGTGGTGGAATAGAATCATTAAAGAAAGGATGCCAAGGCGGGACAGAATGAAATGTGAATGACAAAAAGCAAAATAATTATTTAATTATTTTAAATAATTAAATTTAATTTTTGAATTGCCCTGTGCCAAGCTGTCCCCCGGTGAGTTGCCCATGGACAGTGGTGTATTAACCGTTAAGCAGGATAAGCATGCGCACCAGGCCCCTGGGGGCACCACAAAGTTGAGAAAGAAAGAAAAACCCGATGAAGATTTGTACAGTATGTACAAAAGAGGGGGGGCGCTGTTAGGTAAGCTCCCCCATTGGGAGAGCGAGTACGTTCAGCGAAGCGTTGTGGACAGTTGTGTTGGAGAACACACAAACCAGCATTCAGAGACACTGCAGTTTAAATAGGCTTTTACTTTCGTGGAAAATAGAGGTATCAGAGTCTATCAAACAGTCCAAGTCATACACGGATAAGATAGTCAGTCATCAGCGTCTTTCAGTTAAGGGATAATCCAAATAACATAGTCCAGTAACATATAATCAGTCCAGTAATCAAGGTTTGCTAACAGTTGCAAAACTTACAATAGCTCACGGCACTCAGATCAGATCAGCCCAGCATCTAACTAACAGAGAGAGCGCTAACAGGCATTCGGGCTCCCTCTTATGGCCGATTGAGGAATACAGCAACCAATCACATTTTACAGTATGGTTTAAAGAACAGGTACAGCATTGCTATATGATTTATATATTGCCAACCCAACCGTTAGATTATATTCCTAACAGGCACCAAGATTTGTCAGTGCTTAGAGCACCAGTAAGCCTTAATCCGCCACTGTCCATGAGAGTTGTCCTAATGGTGAATTGACCAGGGCAAGTTGGCTATGTTGAGTTGTCCCATTCCACCTCTGTGCCTATCAAATCAAAACCCATACGTTCGCATTGGGCATACATGAAATGCCGGCTCACAGGTATCCTGTGCTAGCAAGTAATGAAGCTGCTTCTTTTTCTGAATATATAAGGAGACATTAATACAAGTGGCAATGTAATATCTACTTTTCATATCAAAATGAATGAAACTTAAGGGTGTGCCCTGCTATATGTCCTTCTGCATTGTTCACATGCCACATAAATGGCTTCATTTTTGTTTTTTTTTTCTAATGACCAATGATAACCCGCAAAATCAACTTAAAGGGGACCAGAAAAAAATTGTTTAATATTTGCAGTTGCCAAAGTTACCATATTTTTTGGAGTATAGACAAACCTTTCCCCCCCCCCCAAAAAAGGGTGAAAATCGGGGTGCATCTTATACACTGAATACAGAATTTTGGCCTCCTGAAACCCCACCCCTTCACAAAAATGGGACGTGCAGAGGATTGGGAAGGCCTGCAAAGTGCTTCTGGGGAGGAGCAAAAATCAGTGAAAAAACGGGCCGTTGTTTGCTCATTTTGGGAGGGGGCGGTCCCAAGGAGCACTCTACAAGCATCCTAAAGGCTATGCAAGCCCTTTTTTGTCCCCCCAAAAATGGGCCATTTTTTGCTCGTTTTTGTCCGTTCCCCCCCCCAACCCCCAGGAGCACTTTGCAGGCCTCTCAAACTCTCTGCATGCCCTGTTTTTCACAAAAAAATGAAGCATGCAGAGAGTTTGGGAGGTCTGCAGAGTGCAAAAACCTTTTTTTTAAATGTACCTCTTCAAAATCTTGGTGCGTCTTGTACTCCAAAAAAATACGTAATGCTAGAGATATTGAGAAATTACTTGTTTTGTACTGAGATTTTTAAAAACAGGAAGTCAGCATTTTTTAAAAAAAAAAACATTTCTAAAGTGCTTTCTTAAACAGAACATGTTTGTGGCCATAATCAACGACACATATTCAGAAGTCAATCTGATATGATACAGCAGAAGTCAGAAATGGAACTTTCGGATCTTCTTAAAAAGGTAATCTCATCCTTGGATTGTAATGGTTTAACACCAAATTATCTCATTGTTTTCACGATTATTTATTCAAATGACTCAAGTGTCGAATATATCCAACACAACCTCTTCCTTCTATTTTCCCCATATGACAACCCTGTGAGATGACTTGGGCTGAGAGAGAGCAACTGGCCAAAATCACCCAGCTGGCTTGCATGGCTAAGGCTGGACTAGAACTCACAAGTCTCCTGGTGACCTGGTTCAAAATCAGGACTGAGGAGGGACTTAAACTCATTAGTGTTTAGAGTGTTGACTTAATTAAAATCAGGGCTTGTGATATTTGGTGTCCATCATAGAACAGTTTATCTACTTGTTTGGCCTGTTGTAACAAACTGAGTTATAATTCCATTTTTGACTAAATTGGAGTAACACCCTGAGCAAGATAATTGATCTAAGAAAATTTAAATACACGGAAAAGATGACAAGAGAGTTGTTTCCATGTACTAATGGGATGTGGGGAGGAAATATTTATCATTTTTTTTTAAATTAAAATGAAAAAGGACTAGAATATCTTCCTGGCACAATCTGTTGTTACTAGAACCTCATCTGACAATCAGCTATCATACACTATATATATACAGGGTCTGGATATGATTTATAACAGTGTTTTTCAAACTTGTCAACTTTAAGATGTGTGAATTTACTTCCCAGAATTCCCCAGCTGGCTGGGGATTTAGAAATTTTAAGGGTAAGTAAATCAGTTATTTTAACAAATCCTTATAAATTAACAAAGCTATAGAAATGTGTTCTGACCCCCTCGTCCCATACCAAAACACTCCAAGCCAAAGATATTTTACAGAATTTATTCACAGACAGACAGATCCTTGGCAGCAATCCGGCACAGATAAGCCGAGGCAGCAATCCAGCCTGCCAAGCTCACAATACTGTTCATCAAGCATTAGTTAATGCGTTGACTTCTGCAAAAAGGGCAGAAGTCTGGAGAGGAGCCTAATGACCACCAGCTGGGTGCAATTTCCTCCTGTAATTGCGTAATTGTTCCCTACGCCTATTAGCTCTTTGCTGCCGGGCATCTAGGAACAATTCCCTTGGCTCCTCCCCACTGCTGATGTCCAGATCACACTCCCTTGTCTCCTCTCCACTGGCCCAAGGCTCAGTCGCCTCCTGTTGGCCAACCAGCCTCTCTGCACCCTGCTCGGAGTCGGAACCCTGTCCAGGGTCCTCCACATCCTCCAGAGCCGACTCATAGGGCCCCTCGCTGTCGGAGTCTGGTGGCAGCTCCAACGGCTCCTGCTGGGCCACAATAGAAACGGATCCAGGCAACTCATACATACACTGTACTTATGACCTCACCTTCTATGTAAACATCTCACACAGGATACTTATGAAGTAACATATTGTTTGAAAAGGGGGATCAAAGCAAAAACCACCCAAATGGGTAGAAAATTGGGGGTGGGTGGAGGGTGGAATCACCTCATTTAAAGTCTGCAATTGTTAGGTCATTCACTTCTGTTTGAAACCCAAGGCGCTTCACTGCATTGCTTGCCTAACAACTGTACCCACATAAGGAATATATCGCTCTCCTTTTTCAGGGATACACGAAAGCCATGGTGAAATTAAAATTGAAAAAAACACCAGTCAATGACATTTCAGAGAGTCCTGCGCCATTGTGGAGGCAAATTAATTTTGATGAACTGCGGCAGAACCTAAAGGGGTAGGTTTGCACAGTTTCTTCTTCTTTCGTACAAAGACTAAATAACAAGTAAATGACCACACTGTTGCTTTTAGAAGAACCACTGTTTCCCACAGCCCCGAACAGAGGAAAGAAACAGAAAGCAAAGGAATTTGATAAGAAAAAAAGAAAGAAATGATTAAATCGCTTTACCATACGGTCGTTTGCAATTTCTCTCCATATCTTTCTGTCCTTGCAAACTAGTCTTCTTTGAATCATATCCATTCCCTTTTGTTTGATTTCTCACGTGTCATTTCAGATTCTCATCGTTTCTTTTAAATCATGGGGTTTTTTGTCTTTCCTTTACCTCCCTTATGTTTGTGATTGGATCCTTACTTACTCTTTCCATAAACCAGTTTATCTCAATGAACTTCTTTGTATCATTGCGTATGAAAATATATGTCCATTCTTTTAAGTATTTCTTATAGGTATCCATAAAACATACTTTATTTCCATCCTATAGCACTCTCATCTCAATTAAGTAAGTTACAAGAAAGGGTCTGTCTCCTTGTATATTTACTGGCTTAAAGTAAAGATGTGATTACTCCACAGTAGTAATTTTTCAGGGCATACGTTTATACAGAGTAACACTTCTGGTTGCATTTAGTGACTCTGCTAATTTTATGACAGTTCTACAAAACAGTAATATAATTAAGTTGCTGGATACTGAATGCCTATGTGATGGCCCCTTATTTATTCCTAGCACAAGAAAATAATTTTATTGAGACATTTAAAGCAATCATATTAAAAACCTAGGTTTACTTCCAGAAAGGGACGTACGGATGCTGAGATCGAAGCCATCTTTACAAAGTATGACCAAGATGGGGATCAAGAATTGACGGAGTTGGAGCATCAGCAAATGAGAGATGATTTGGAGAAAGAGAGGGTGAGCTTTACGTTGGATGGCATGATTGTATTCTTGAAAAATAAGGCGGAAAGGGATGATTTGTTAGCCTGAACGGCAATTGAATCAGAAATAAATCTTCATGGGCTATGAATGCCGTACAAAATTCTGGAATTTTATTTCTTTGGAAATTTATTTTTGATTTCAGAGAAGCTTTTTTCCTAGTTCTGTTTACTAAGTTTGTACCAGTGGTGGGTTTCAAAAATTTTTGAACCTACTCTGTGGGTGTGCCTCCTTTGTGGGAGTGGCTTCCCGGCCATGTAACCTAGTGGAGAGGCTTGCCAGCCATGTTTTCTCTCTCTCTGTCTCTGTCTCTCTCTGTTCTCTCTGTCTCTCTCTCTCTCTCTCTCTCTCTTTCTCTTTCTTTCCTTTCTTTTGTCTCTCTCTCTCCCTTTTTCCTTTTTTCTTTCATCTCTCTCACTTTTTTCTTTCTTCCTTTCTTTCTCTCTCTCTCTTTCTCTCTGTGTGTGAGTGTGTGTGTGTGCATGTGTGTGTGTGTGTGTGTGTGTGGGTCAGTAGTGGGGTTTCAAAATTTTTTGGAACCTCTTCTGTATGGTGTGGCCTGCTTTCCGGGTCCACTGGTGGAACCTCTTCTAACCGGTTCGGTAGATTTGATGAACCGGTTCTACCGAATAGGTGCAAACTGGTAGGAACCCACCTCTGGTTTGTACAATCTCATTTTATTGCTAATGAAGGATCTCTGGCTGCTGAGTTTGAATGACGGGGCAACAAATAGCGTACAGGTAGATCCTCAACTCATGACCACAATGGAGCCCAAAATTTCTGTTGTTAGTGAGACATTTGTTAAGTGAGTTTGCCCCATTTTACGGCCTTGCTTGCCACAACTGTTAAGTGAATAACTACAGTTGATAAGTTGGTAACCTGGTTGTTAGTGAAACTGGCTCCCCATTGAAGGTTGCAAGATATGACCTTGGGACACAGCATTGGTCATAAGTATGACCATTTGCTGAGCCTCTGAATTTTGATTACATGATCATGGAGATACTTTAAAGGTCGTAACTGGTGAAAATGGTAATAAGTCACATTTTTCAGTGTCATCGTAACTTTGAACAGTCACTAAATGAACTGTTGTAAGTCGAGGACTACCTGTATTAGGCTTGGATAGGAAATGTTTTGCTCATCCTGAATTGTGGTTTGGGCACTCTACTATTATCTTGAAAGAACCACAAAACTATTCTCAGTTGGTCAAGCAGGTTTCCATTGCCTGCAAATATGACACACTGATTGTCGGAGTAAGGAAGAGTCAAATTCTAACAGTTGTGTTTGTTTCCACTAAGGAGGACTTAGAGCTAGACGAAATTCTCTAAACCGTCCACTCAGTGGCCGTAGCTTTCCACGAAGCCTCGATGATTCGGAAAGAAGATGATGATGACGACATGGACACAGCTCCAGAAGAAGAGGCAGCAGCTCAAGTGGTGTTCCTATGAAGAGTTTCAAGTGTTTGTGTTACAGTTTTTTTTCCCCTGTCAAATCCCATTTATTAATTCTAAAATACGGAATGATGATATGATTTGTAATACCTAACTCTCTTTCCATACGAATCTGCTTTCCAATTGTACCCTGGCTGAAAATAACACTCCGGAGTAGACCTAAGTGTCAGGATTCCAATAACAGACCCAAGGCATCAAGAATCTGAGCTCTGGTGGTTTCTCAAAGCATCGATTTATTAGGATTGTCATATTGGCACATTTGGGGAAACCCAACTCTGAAGGACCTGAGGTTCCCCCCCCCCCCAATCAAAATCCAAAATTCTTGCCCCATGTCACAACATCTACCACATAGTCCAATCAGGTCACAGTCCCATCTTCAGCGGGCTTTGGTCTGCTCCTCGCCAACACCTGGTGAAGCGTCTTGGCTCCCACAGGAAAGAATGTTATGTTGGCTACGCATCCCCCAACTATCTCTACCTCCTTATTCCCACAGCTCCAACCAGCCTCCCTGCGGCAGCCCTAATGATGCTCCCAAAATGGTTTCAGGGCTGACACTAAGGCTACTTCAGAAATTCTTATCCAAGAGTCCACCAGACTTAATCGTATGGATATCCCTCAGAAAAGTAGTAGATGAAAAGTTGGTGTAGCTGTTATTCTACCTATCTTTGGGATAGATATTTAAAAGAGAATGTGTTGTTCATACTGTTCTTGAAACCATAACTGTATCAAAATGCATTTTGCTTTCAGTTTGGTCCGCCGAGTGGATCGCATGGAACATTCCATAGGCAGCATTGTATCCAAGATTGATGCTGTCATAGTCAAGCTGGAAACTATGGAGAGAGTTAAACTGAAGCGAAAAGAGGTCTTGGGCAGGCTGCTTGATGGAGTTGCGGAGGTAAACTTGCTTACACTGGCTAAATATTCAGTATTTTGCAAAAGTTACTGTTTTGTGTTTAATTCCTTCAGTTGAAAGGACATCGCTAATTGATCATGTGCCATATAGCCATTGTCAACTCTTCGTGAGCAACGTAGATAGATTTTGTTATAATAATCTGTCTTTAACTTGCTCTTTCTAGTCCAACCCCCTGCTTAGGCAGGAAATCCTATAACATTTCAGACAAATGGTTATCATGTCTTAAAAACTTCCAGTATTATATTATATGTTGTACTATGAATTATAATCAATAATTCCTAGGAAGTTATTTGGTCAGAGTTATACCATTCTGATTACAGATAGTTCTCGACTTACAACTGCTCCTCACACAACTGTTACAGCATCCCCAGGTCACACGATCAAATCTGGGAACTTAATAACTGACGTTGTATTTACAAACAGTCGCAGATCCTGGGATCATATGATTGCCATTTGCAACCTTCCCAGGTGGCTTCCGACAAGCCAAGTCAACGGGTAAAGCTGGATTCTCTCAATGATTACATGATTCACTTGGTTCCACCACCAAAACCGCGGTTCGACTAAAGCGCGCTTGACAAAACCGCGTACCTGAAGTCATCACAGCGCGACGAAAAAAGCACGCTGTGAACACTAAAGCTAAAATTAACCCCTAAACCTAACCCCCCTAAACCTAACCCTAACCCTAAACCTACCCTTAACCTAACCTAAACCTAACCCTTAACCTAACACTAAACCTAACCCTTAACCTAACACTAACCTAACCCTAACCCTTAACCTAACCCTAACCCTTAACCTAACCCTAACCCTAACACCTAACCCTAACCCTTACCTTAACTTGAATCGGCTTGCTTTCAAAGCGCTTTTTAAAGCGCCCTTTTTTCTCCGCGGTCGCTGTTGTCGCGCTGCTGATGAAGTCAGCGACGCGGTTTTGTCAAGCGCGCTTTAGCGAACGCGGTTTTGTCGTGCCACGGATTCACTTAACACTTCTTGTCACCGTAGATAAAAAGGTCATATAATCGGGCACAATTCACTTAGCAACCGCCATGCATAGCAATGGAAATCCTGGTCCCAATTGTAAGTTGAGCACTATCTGTGATTATTAAAAAAATAATTCAGGAATGTGTTTATTTCTTTGTGCTAAAAGAGAGTTTAGCTCCTTGAGCATGATCAGAGATTGTGGTATTCCTGCTTAGATGAAAGGCTGGGTTGTGAGAACGAAGCGCACAGAGATCAGATGGAGAGGCTTGTACGAGAGGAACTGGAACACTGGGAATCGGATGACGTTGCTTCCCAAGTAAGCCAACGATTGGGAACCCCAGTGGGATTCAACAGCCATGGACGGACCAGGAATCCGCGCCCTTCTTCCTCACAGTCCACAGAAGGCATTGATGGAGGAGGGGGAGGGGGAAAGGAAGGGGGAGCGGGAGGAAATAGAGGGAGCAACATTCACGTCTAGTAGCACTTGTATTTGCTCAAAATATTTTCCACAAATCATGAGTTAGCTAATGACAAGATGCCTTGGGACAGGGCTGTGAGTTTATAGAGCAGGGGTGTCAAACTCGATTTCATTCAGGGCCGCATCAGGGTTGTGTTTGACCTGGGGGGGCTGAGGGGGGCATGGCCATGGTGGGTATGGCCATCTCAATGACACTTGTGTTGGGGGCACCTGTGGTGGCCCAAGAAGAGCTGGGGGGGATCCACTTTGGCTAGTAGTTTGTTTTGCTAGCACTCTGCCAGAGAAAATAGAGCTTGGGGGTGGGCACACGGACCCCTGGGCTCCATTTTCAGCTATGATGGCTTCCTGAAGCCCTCTGCCAGTGAAAATGGCGCTGCCCTCTTGAGTTTCGTTTTCACTGGTATAGAGGCACCATGGACCAGACCTTGGCTTTTTCCAGGGCGGCCCCTCACGGGCCTTGAGTTTGACATCCCTGTTATAGAGTATGATATAGGAAACCATCATGTTGTTATCTGATCTGTTTTTAAAAACCGGAGCTGCTTGTTTTAAATGCCCTTGGTTTCCTTTCCAACTCCTTTCATTAGAAAGATGCACATTTCTCTATTTGTTAGGAGAAAATAGGTAAGCTAGTAAATTTATTTCCCAGTTCTAGATCTTAAGGTAATTATTACCTGGCAGTAAGACATATTGGAACCAGAGACACACTTCTAAAAAAATGTGCATAAAATACACTATACATAGCTGCTTCATACGGCGTAATCAAGTCTATATGATTTCTTCTGACACTCTTCCTTTTTCAGTTGAAACAGGTAGTCTATAATACATTCTCTGCAAATAATACATACAGAGTAATATCTGTGTTTGGCTGCATGAATTAGTTTATCGTTATTCAATATGAAGATTTGTCTTTTAATCTTGTAAGATTTAAGCTTACCAAAAAGGAATTCCTATTTTGGATAAAGCCTATTTATATGGTTGTGGGAGGATAACCGTCATTATCTCAAGCCCCTTTGAGGAAAAAAATTATGACACAATTTAGCAACGTTAATCATCTTGCAGGTGAAAATGCATGATTGTAGGAAAAATTTTCCCATATAGGATATTGTTCTAAAAGGGCCACTTATAATTGTCCCTGTGAAATTATTTACTGGAAAAAGCATTCTCCGGAGCATAATCTTCATAAGACCATAAAACAGGGATCCGATTAAATATATTCTGAAAGCATTTATGAAAATAATTTATGTAAAAAATAAATAAACACACACACTGCTAAATGAGCTGTTCTAACAGAAAACTGGACAGCACAACAAACAGTATTTAATAGGGAGCTTTTGAAAGGTTTATATTCTTGTATTTCATTGCATGTAAGTCAAAACCAGAGAGGCTGGGGGAATGTGTATACAAGTGCAGGTCAGATTGAGATGTAGAAAAATCGCATCTAACATTTCAAAATGTAACATGTATATATGATGCATATCTGGCCACCGGATTGCTTCTGGCAGGGAGGACCAGATATGTTCTATACCAGTCTCCAAATTTGTCAACTTTAAGGCTTCTGGGCGTCAACTCCCAGAATTCTGGGAATTGAAGTCCACAAGCCTTAAAGTTGCTAATGTTGGAAACCCCTGTTCTACACTGTAGATGCTTCATCTTATGTTGTTCTGATGTTCATGGCAGGAAGGGAAAAGAACACTCCTTGAGTTACTCAAACATAGCTAAGCTTTGTAAAATGCTTGTAACCTTAACTTCTGAAATCACCCATGCTTTGGGTATTGAGGTAGAGTGGGAAACTGTTCACACGGCTTACTATGCTTGATTTAAATTACATCTTCTTGTTCTTTTTAGCAACCTTCAAAACAATAGAGTTTCACATAAAGGAGTATTATGGAAACCAAAGGTTTGCATTCATATGGTAATAGCTTACATTTTGTAACATGTTGTTACTTCATAACAAACTTCATTTTGAAGTGCAATAAGGTTTCATGGGATAGCCATGCGCGTTGACAATGTACACATACATTTAAAGTATGACAGCAAAGAAGCTTGAGTATCTGCTATTTTGCACACTGTGTATATATATATGCTTCCAAAGTGCCAATATATTTCTAGGATAATGTTGCCTTAGAAAAGAATATAAATGTTAATTTTGAACATTTCACATAATGGTAAAAATGTACCAATGAACAACTTCCTGACCAATAAAGATTGTGTGTGTTTTTGAAGTTGTGAGTGGTTAAAAAGGGGGGAAGTGAGCTTTGCATCAATTTCAAAGGAAGAGGATTTTTTTTCTCTGCTCTTAAGTGCCATCCAACTAATTGTTTGTGAAATAAAACCAAAGATTTATAATATGTATTTTTATTTGCTTTAATATTTCTAGTTATAGGGCTTTGTATTTCACTGATTACAATCTCAATCATGACTTTCTTTCTATGGTCATTATGGGAAGCTACACAGAAACATTAAATAAAAATGGATATTACTAGTGCTTTCTCTTTTAGATCTTTTAACCCATAAAAAGACAGTGAAGTTGGTTGAAAGCTTGTAAACAACATACCTGGCCATATGCACCAGATCAGCAGATTAAAGGTTATTTTTGTCTTCCATGGATACTTGGTCACATGGATTAAAAATAAGAAAATTCCTTTTCTAATTCTGTCATATCAATTTAGTTATTTATAAAAAAAATATTGCTGGCATAAGATTGTGTGCAGGTAGTCCTCAACTTAACAACCATTCGTTTAATGACCATTTGAAGCTGCAACGGCACTGAAAAAATTACTTATGGTCGCCTTTCGCAGCATTGTAGAGGTCATGTGATCAAAATTCAGATGCTTGGCAACTGGCTTGTATTTATGGCGGTTGCAGTGTCCTGGGGTCCTGTGATCACCTTTTGCGACCTGACAAGCAAAATCAATGGGAAAGCCATATTCACTTAACAGCTGTTTTACTAACTTAACAACTGCAGTGATTCATTTAACAATTGTGGCAAGAAAGGCCACAAGTGGTGGGGAAACTCACTTAACAACTGTTTTGCTTAGCAGTGGAAATTTTGGCCACAGTTGTGGCTGTAACTTGAAGAGACTGTATAGTAATTTATTCTAAATATAATTGAGCTGCCCACATGATACAATAAACATTTCAAGTTTGGAACAAAACAATTTCATCTGAAACACTCCTGTGTATCATGGAAACACCCTCCACAAAGACCCAAGAATGGCTTTGAGTTTTCCTTATTCCATTGAAATAAAACTTAAATGTTTTGACTCTTTAAGCCATACAGAATAGGAACAAAATTCTACTCCTCTGGGAATTTTTTTGTCTAGTTTTCACCCAAGTTTATTAACACTCTTTTAGCTCATTAAATAAAGTGTTTACCAAAATAGCATAATCTCTTTTATCAGCACTCTTTCAATTAGCACTTAATAGGTTAGACTTCAGCAAGATTTGTTTTACTTGGAAATTCGGGGTGGAAGAAGCAGATGAACTTAGCTTACATTACAGTTTAAAATTTAAATTTAATCATTAATTAAATCACAGCCAGAGCTAAATTAACAAAGTAATGAAAACCTAGCCCTGCGCAATAAAAAAGAGCAAAATCTGCTCATTGAGCATTTAAAACCACAGGTTTTTTTACTCTTCACATCATAAAAGGTCAGACACACACCAAACCTTGAGCAGAAAAAGCAGAATTAATCAATCCAGGTCAACGTAGAGGCTTTGCATTTTAAAATGTATCCTGAAACTTACTATCAGCAAAACACAAAAGAAGATTAAAAACAAACCTTTTTTTTAAAAAAAAAAAACACCACAATTTTCTTTTGAAGCTCAGAGCCCAGATCAAACTTAAGATGGGTATTGCTTCAAGGTCTGGATATTCTGTAAAATTCTTTACACATCCCTAATTCATTGACAGTACTATTATAGAACTTGTCTTCACATTTCATTTACTACTAAGTAATAACGATACCTCATTTTAAGAGACACACATCTTTATGACATCCTCTGTAGTTGAGACAATCTAATTATCTTCAGTTATCTCACTGTCACATGGAATTTTTCCTTTCCAGTATAAATCTTAATACAGAGAATCTGTAGTGCCTCGTTAATTATACCAGCAATACAGACAGGAGCCAGGATCTGCCCTGCTCTTATTGGCCAATCAAGTCTGTTATGGGGATACCATCTTCTCATCCAGTCATCCAGGGATTGACTTCTATGTCCATTTTTTCTTGGACTGCAAGAGATCAGATATCTGGCTTGTGCAGTATAGATACCTCAGATAGAATTTTGAGGGGCTTCGTGTTCTCTTTTATTTTTCAAAAAAGATTAGCTTAAACTGGCCCTCAGTTTGAAGGCAATAGCTGTACAACAATTGCAATTCCATAATTATTACAAAATATGAGCCAGCAAGGTGTTTCAAGAACTGTATACCGTATGTTACAAGAACTAAATGTTTATTATAAAAGTACAATGCTGTGTTAAATAAGGATAGTCTCTTGCTAAGTATACTTCTTCAGAAATTTCAATTTCAGATATGCAAATGTGAGAAAGTTATAGTCATACATATAAGTGCAACGTGATTCTTCCACAAGTCCCAAGAAGTTGTGCCAATGCCTTGCATTTCCAAATAGTCTTCTCCAGTGCATCTAAAAACAGGGGTTAAAATTTTTTGTATTAGGACAGTGCAATTCTTAATTTACTTTTTTATTTGTAGATGTAAATTCATACAGATAGTCCTCTGCTTACGCCCATAATACAGCCAGTCCATGATTTTTGAATCTTTTTCATGACAGTCATCAAGCAAACACTGCGGTCATAAAGCGAATGCCACAGTCATTAAGAGTATGGTCATTAAGCAAACTCATTGTTTGCTATGCCTTGTTGTGGCAGAAAACTAGAGATGAATAGCAAGTTTTGGGCAGAAATATCATATTTTTAAAGTTTAAATTTTGGTGAATAACAATGAAATATGCTAAGAATGCTTCTCCGGTTGTTTTCATGTGTGCTTTCTTTGCTTTTCTGGAAGCCCCAGTAGAAGTGTGGTGCATATACACCTTCAGAGTCAATTATAAAAAATATAAACCTCCACAAGGATGCAACAAATTTAATGCCCCATGAACGATGCTTCGCTCAACATGCTCTGCAAGCCACCCTTCCAAACGTTTTGCCCCCGTCAAGTTGGCAACAGTTCCATACCTTATTCACTAGCAAGTCCTGAATATTTTTACGTAATAAACATCTCCTTTAAAAAAAAACAGCATGAGTAATAATTAAAGAAACCTGGGCACTGTTATTTGTTTGTTTTACTTTTCTAGATGGTTCAACAGTTTGCCATGTGACAGATGCTTACACTGTATATGGAGAAGTAGAAACACATGTTGCGTTGACCCCTTCTGGGGTTTCAGTGCAAAATCTGAGTCCAGTAAATTCGTTGATTTGTAAAGCCTTTGAAAAACAGACAGATAATGGAATTACTTGCTTATATTATCTGAAAGGTTTCCCGTGCAGTTGGACCTAAAAGGCAACAAAATGACAGGAATGAGAGTGCTTTGCTAAAATTAAAGCAACATCAGAATTTTAAGCCTTAATAAATAGGGAGATATTGATGCCCCATTATGTTGATGTTCTAAATTATCAGAATTTTTAAGCCTTAATAAATAGGGAGATATTATTATTCTGCTCTCCCATGCAGTATCCAGTTCAAATTTACCAGTTTGTAACAATTTTTTGGATGAACTGCATAAGTCACATGTACAAAATAGATGAGGATCCATAGCTTTAGCACTTCATATGCAGCTATATAACACACTAGGCCATAAACTATGGTTTATAAGGTAAACTATGGTTCATACAGCAAACCTAACCAAAGCTACATCAAATAAAGCCAGATGTTTTAATGTGTGGTGTGAATCATGACACCGTGATCTATCCCTCTTTCTGAATCTCCTAAGAAGCACTGCAAATGGTAGATCCATTTGAATATTTAGTTGAAATCACAGACACTGCCCATTCAAAAATTATAGAGTTGGAAGGGATCCTTTGAGGATTCTTGGCACATCACAAAACCCTGTGTACAACTATAGAAGAGGAGAGCGTGTTAGTTAGGGTGGCAAAAAAATCAGAACTTGGTACCATCTTTTCCAATTACCAAATTGTATTAAAAGACATACACTTTTTTTTTTTTGCCACTATGTGGGAGTTACTTATGTAGGATAGAATTTTTTCTTCTAAAGCTGAAATCACACAAAGTTCTCAAAATAAACCACTAGATGTCAACATTAGATTACGATTTATTCCATTTTTCCGTTTGTAACTTCAAAATATTGCAGTTTCTTGGACTTGGCTCTGGAGAAGAAGAACATTTTCTAAAGAGCTTCCATGAAAGTAGTTTTCTCACCACTAAACAGTACTTCATTTAGTTTATAAATATTAGGTTGCTTGAATACACAGCTGGTTCACAGGAAACCATGGAAATAGACCAAAGGATGTCTGTCTGGACAATGTGTGCAGTGCAGGACATATCCTACAATCCCTCAAATGGTTCTTTAGCTGGTGTGCTAGAATTCCTTAGCAGGCAGAATAACAATGAATAATAAAAGAATAAAAGCAGAATAACAGGCAGATTAACAATGTTTCCCCAAAGGGGTGTCTTGTGCAAATGGGTAAAATGTGTGGTGGCGCCAGTGAAGAGGACAAGCAATAATTACAATAGAAAAGGTACTTGAATGGTCTTCTAACACTTCTGCAAATGCTGCTTCTGAAAAGTGGGGTTTTGCTTCAAGTAAGACTGTAGGAAAGCACACCCACCCACCCAGAGCCAAGGTGGCGCAGTGGTTAAATGCAGCACTGCAGGCTACTGCTAGATCAGCAGTTCAGCGGTTCAAATCTCACCGGCTCAGGGTTGACTCAGCCTTCCCTCCTTCCGAGGTGGGTAAAATGAGGACCCAGATTGTTGGGGGCAATATGCTGACTCTCTGTAAACCGCTTAGAGAGGGCTGAAAGCCCTATGAAGCGGTATATAAGTCTACTGCTATTACCCACTTCTCTTCAAAAAGGAACAGATCCTCCCCAATCCCGCTGTAAGCCAAATAGAGAATGTCCTTCTATCTCAGAGGTGGGGAACCATGGCTTCTTATGACTTGTGGACTTCAACTCCTAGACTTCCTGAGCCAGCTTGGCCATAGTTCCCCATCCCTCTTCTAGCGTATCATGTCTGTATGAACAAGGACAACCTTTGGAGGTAAAGTGTTCAAATCCCAACATCTTTGGGGATGGCAGAGCTTTCATGAATCCCTGGGAACTGCTGAATGGTACTGACATCCTGGAAGCATGTAAGACAATTTTCCTAAACAGGAACATGTCCACTTTAGCTCCAAGAGACTACATGAAGCCATGCCAAGGAAGAAAAGACCATTCTCCAGTCAATTCTACCAGTTTGATAGTTCTGGATGATGAGTTCTTTCACAAATAGCTAACAAATAAAACTAGTGATAATATTATTTACATTTAGGCCATAGCGAGGGATACTGAAGTATTCCAGCCACGATAACGAAGATGTAATGGTTGTGAGATTTACCAATACACCAGAAAAAACCTGCAAGGAAAAAAAAAAGGGTGAGGGAGAGACATCTGTTATGGCATAGAATTTTGTCCAGAGCTCCACAAAAGAATTTTGCATTTATATCCAGGATTCATTCCTCATCCATCATTGCCACTGCATATACAGTATACAGAATACGGGAAGATTTGTGACTTTCACGTTTCCTGAGAAGCAAAGTTCCTGCAATTTGTTTATTTATGATTGCTATTTTAGGCTCTTTTTCAAAAGAATATTGTCTTTGGAAACACACAAGCTCTCTCTTGACAGCAAATTGAAAGTCACTGGCCTTTCTGTACTAGCAATTCATAGTGGTAGCTACTCATCCCTGATCTGTAAGAAAACAACCCAACATGAAATCCGCTCTCCCTGATGCTGACTCTATTGTCTCTGGTTCTAATCATGCCTGATCGTTTGCCTTACTTCCAAATTACTGGATGACAGAGTTTAAGAAATTCTATGCACCCCAAAGATACCTTTGGAGGGTGGCAGAATAAAAGCAAAGAACTAACAACTAAAGCTGAGTTTTGCCTGTCTAACTCATAGATGGGAGATGAAAGTAATGTCATGGGGGCCATCAGGACACAGGTATCCCATGATTAGTTGCAATTATGTAAACTTGAGTGCCTTTCATGCTCCCAAACCTGTGTTATCTGAATGGGGAGACTAGTAGCAGGGAAGAATGGCAAACAAGTTATATTTCTAACTCCAAAGCAACTAAAGACCCTGGGTCGCTTCCAGAGGCAAAATATCTGTCAAGTTTCATGTATCCAGGAAAAGAGAATCAGGCCCAAATTCCTGAGTTGATAACCCTGTTAAAAAACTAGAAAAAGCAATGAAGTGTCCTATTATACTTTTAAGAGTGAACCTTTTATGATTATGGTTAATTTAGTCTAAATTAAGCTAATCAGATTCATGAACTTATCCTGTATTACAGATGGATGGATGGATGGATGCAGTGGTGGGTTTCAAAATTTTTAGAACCTCTTCTGTAGGTGTGGCCTGCTTTATGGGAGTGGCTTGCCGGCCATGTGACCAGGTAGAAATGGCTTGCCAGCCATGTGACTGGGTGGGAGTGGCTTGCTGGCCATGTGACTGAGTGGGAGTGGCTTGGCAGACATTTGACTGGATGGGCGTGACCAACTTGTAAAATGTGG
The DNA here is from genome assembly GCF_009769535.1 of Thamnophis elegans. Classification (NCBI taxonomy): domain Eukaryota; kingdom Metazoa; phylum Chordata; class Lepidosauria; order Squamata; family Natricidae; genus Thamnophis; species Thamnophis elegans. The sequence goes on from NC_045549.1 coordinate 14,034,508, forward strand.
TGAAACTCACTTAACAACGCTCTTGCTTAGCAACCAAAATGTTGGCTCAGAAACTTTGGCATTTGAAGCATGCAAGTCTTAAAGCTGTCAAGTTACAAGACCCTTGCACCCCTAACACTTTAGGAGAAAAAAAAACCCCAGGGATGTTCAAACTTGACAGCTTTAAGACTTGTGGACTTCAACTCCCATCTTGATGATGTGCGGACGGGCGGGGAGAGGGAGCTGGAACAGGTTCTAAATGGCACTGTATATTTGTGGAAACTCTTCTATAGAAGAGGTTAGAACTGGCAGGAACCCACCACTGGATGGATGGATGGATGGATGGATGGATGGATGGGTGGATGGATGGATGGATGGATGGATGGAAGGATGGATGGATGGATGGATGAATGAATGATAGATAGCTAGATAGCTAGATAGCTAGATAGCTAGATAGCTAGATAGCTAGATAGATAGATATACTGTAGATAGATAAAGAGAGAGAGGGAGGGAGGGAGAGAGGAAGGGGAGAGAGAGATTATAGATACTGTAGATAGAGAGAGAGATGAGAGAGATGTTAGATAGATAGATAGATAGATAGATAGATAGATAGATAGATAGATAGATAGATGATAGATAGATAGATGATAGATAGATAGATAGATAGATAGATAGATAGAGATAGATAGATAGATAGATAGATAGATAGAGATAGAGATGATAGATATAGATAGATAGAGATAGAGATGATAGATATAGATAGATAGAGATAGAGATGATAGATAGATAGAGATAGAGATGATAGATAGATAGATGATAGATAGATAGAGAGAGAGAGAGAGAGAGAGAGAGATGATAGATATAGATAGATAGATAGATAGATAGATAGATAGATAGATAGATAGATAGATAGATAGATAGATAGATAGATAGATGATAGATAGATAGATAGAGATAGAGATGATAGATAGATAGATAGATAGATAGATAGAGATAGAGATGATAGATAGATAGATAGATAGATATGATAGATAGATACGATAGATAGAGATGATAGATAGATAGATAGATGATAGATAGATAGATAGATAGATAGATAGATAGATAGAGATGATAGATAGATAGATAGATAGATAGATAGATAGATAGATAGATAGATAGATGATAGATAGATAGATAGATAGATAGATAGACGAAGTTAGTTATTCAGGATACTGTCTCATGCATCTTATGTGGCCTGATTTCCTAAAGACTGAGGATATGGACTAAGGTTCCCCTTTGGCTACTTTCTGTCAAACTGTACAATGATCCAGTTGGTTAGAGTGTTCTGGAAGCTAATGTCCACATATTGAGGTGGGGGACGGACACTTAACCTAGGTCATAATTAGCTTGGAGCTAAAATCCTCCAAGACTGCCAGTTATTTTTATTTATTGAGGGACTCCTATGTTAAACTGTGCAATCAGAAACTTTTTAATTCCTGATAATATTTGGGCTTGTACAATGAGCCAGAACACACAGTTGTAGTTGATTGATTGGAGAATATGGCTCCTGTGTGAGGCAATCTGCGCTATGATTGGTTGCTGTGGGTATAGAGGGGGAGTTTCCCTTTCCCCCCGCCTTTTTCTTCTGTGTACTCTGTGATTTACCTCATGATGCTCCTGTCTGCCTATCTTGTCTGCTGTAAAAATATAGATGCAAAAAATATTTACAGGTAGTCCTCGACTTAAAACTGTTCATTTAGTGACCATTCAAAGTGACAACAGCACTTGAAAAAGTGACTTATGACCATTTTTCACACTTATGACCATTTTTCACACTTATGACTATCTGGTCATGTGATTTACACTCAGATACTTGACAACTGCTTCATATTTATGGCGGTTGCAGTGTTCTGGGTCATGTGATCACATTTTGTGACCTTCTGACAAGCAAAACCAATGGGAAATCCCAGATTCACTTAACAGCGGTGTTGCTCATTTAACAACTGCAGTGATTCACTTAACAAATATGCGAAGAAAGGTCGTAAAATGGAGCAAAATGCAATACATTTTCTTACTTAGCAGCATAAATTTTAGGGTCAGTTGTGGTCGTACGTAGAGGACTACCTGTATTTATGTAAAACATCAAGTTCGTGTCAGCGTCTCTGATTTCATTTGGACATCCACTGCGCAATTCCCTGACATACTATCCTATGGCCATCTCTTCCTTGCAGCCGTTCTGCTAGGCTTATTGTGAACAGTGCTATATCTGTCCTGCTGAAAGGATTGCAGGGATACATTTCTAAATTTCTGTCCTGACTATACCACTGGTTGACCCATCAAACATGCATTGGGATGCATTGTTCCAATTCTGATTCTGCTTATAGTGGAGTTTTCCAGCATTTAGGCCAATGAACGGAATACCGAAACCTAGCTTTTTAAAGATAAGCAAGCTACATATAACAAGTAAATATTAAAAGGCAACACTCACAATCATAAAAACAAAGCAAATATTTATCAGGAGGTTCGCAACTGATGTGACGTTTTGTCCTGTCGCAACAGCCAGAGCGAGAGAACTAGAGGCATATGCAATTAATATAATAGTAAGCATCATGATAAAGAAAGATGCCAAAACTGGCTTGAAACCTGCAAGGAATTAACATATACACATATACATATGTTGGATGCATACAAAGGTACATACATGCTTAGTAACAACCTTAACCGGGATTTAAACAAGTAGTCCTCGAATTACAACTATTGATTTAGTCGCTGTTCAAAGTTATAACGGCAGAAAAAGTGATTTCTGACCATTTTTTACACTTAACGACCATTGCAGCATTCTCATGGTCATGTGATCAAAACCGTGGTGTTTTGAGTGATTGCCAATTATTATGTATTTATGACAGTTAAATGTCCCGCTTCTGCAACCTTTTGGCAAGCAAACTCGATGTGGAAGCCAGATTCACTTACCAACCAAGCTACTAACTTATCAGCTGCAGTGGCTTACCTAACAACTGTGGTAAGAAAGGTTGTAAAATGGGACAAAATAACTGTCCAACAGAAATTTTGGGCTCAGTTATGGTCATAAGTCGAGGACTACCTGTACTTCTGCATGTCCACTCAGAAGGAAAATCGGTGCTTACTGCCATGTCATATATCAGAATTTGTTTTTATTTCCTAAGATTCTCCTGCTTGTACTTTGTGTTGACAAGTCAGTTGAAAATAATTTTATTAAGGCTTTCATATCTAAGTTGCAAAACATTTCAGACAATCCTAAAAGGGCACAAACAGTTGGAGTTTGCTATATTCCTCTGAAACCTCTTAGTGGACGGATTTTTGCAGCCCAGAAATAATAGCCCAACTTTATAATTGTCCCATAAGTCTTAAAAAGCTTAGCAATCCCTGCAAGACTCATTTATCACAATCAAGCATTTTGCAAGTGGGATATCCAATTTATTTTGTGTATTGCTAGGCCCTTGCAGAAGAGTTTCTACCCAGCCATGTCCTTCCTTCCAGGATGGCATGAACTGTAAGGCAGTGTTCCTTAAACCTTTGGGCACCAGCGACCAGTTTCGTGGACAATTTTCCATGGACCGAGAGGGGTGATAGTTTCATGAGCTACCTAGATCTCATACGTGTGCAGATGAAGCTTTGCTCACCTGCACGGCCCAGTTCCTAACAGGCTGTGGAGTGGTAGGAGTCTGCAGCCTGGGGATTAAGGACTCCTGCTGTAAGGGATAGAAATAAACTATTTGATGTTGCATTTTTCCCTTTACATTGGAGAATTTCTGTCATTCCCAAAACTAGTGAATTTGCTTAGCAATCATAAACAGTTGGGTTTGGAATTTTGGGGGACGGGATTACTGTCTTTTTAAACTTTTTGTATTGCTTGGCCATGCTTGAGCACTTCTTCCATTTATTCTTATTCTTATATTTCTATCCCACCATTTTTATAATACAACCTAAGATGGCAATACCTTATATTCCTGCCTTCCATTTTCCCCACACCAACAACTCTGATCTTCTGATTTCTAGGCCAGCATCCCATTACACCAAAGTGGCTCTCAGTGCCAAGCTCTAAACCAATTTCAGCCTCCTTATACTTCCCCTGAGAGAATAAACTATCCAATTGTTCAGTTGTTTGCATATAACAGCGATTATAACTAAAGAGAGCCAACTTGGGCTAGTGTTTAAGGCATCAGGATAGGAACTGGACTGTGAGTTCTAGTCTAGCCTTAGTCATGGAAAGCACCCTGGGTGATTTTGGATTAGTTCCTTTCTATCTGGAAAAAAAAATAGGAGGAGGAAGGAATATTAGGTATGTTTGCTGTCTTGAGGTATTTAAAAAGTAACAAAGGCAGAAGTTTAAAACTCTAATAAATAAAACAGAAAGCAAACAATATCTCTCATTTCTCTGTACCACAAAAAAGGGTGCAGAACTGAGTTCACTTGCCTATTGTGAAATAATTCAAGCTGGTGAGGATGATGCCTGGCAAAGTCCTCATTGGCATCATGTCAGCTATTATTTTTGAGAAGAAATATGCAGATACTCTATAATAGCCACTTATATATTCATGTCTGCAAGAAAAAAGATACTTGTACACATATATACATACACAAAACCAGAATAATCAAATAAATGCATATAGCGGATTTCAGATCGGGGCCTAGACCCATGTAGGAATTTAGTGGATTTTCTTCAGTTAACTTAAATGTTCAGTTAAATATGAAATAGTCTTTTTAGCTACATTTCGTATTCGCTATTTGCATCTATTCACCATCCTGGGTGAAGTGAGTGATACCATGGGTGTTCTTTTTTGGTGCCTGGAGGCTGTGGGGACCTGGATGGGGAACAACATACTTCAGCAGAACTCTGGTTGGATGGAGTAGCAGTGGGTGAGCCCTTCTGCATCGAGGAGTTTATCATCTTTGGTCTTGGGTGGGGTTGCACTACTCCAGACACACCCAGGGAGTAATTTGGAGGTCCTCCAGGACTCACGGCTCCTGCTTGAACAGCAGGTGGCAGCCTTGTCTCTGATGGGCTTTGCTCAACTTCATGTTGTGTGACAGTTATATACCCTTTCCTGCATAGGGAGGGTCTCCGCTCGGTTACTTGTGCCCTGTTCATCTCCCATTTGGTCTATTGCAATATGCTGTATGCATAGAGCTACCATTGAAAAGTTTTTGGAAACTTCAGCTTGTGCAGAATGCGGCCAGGGGTGGGTTTCAACCGGTTTGCGGCGGTCCCTGCGAACCGGTTGGTCGCCGAACCCGGAAGTAAGTAACTTCTGGGAACGGCGAAGGGCCCACCCGCGCCCGCCCGCGCGCCCGCGCCCGCTCCTTACCCAGTTTTGATGAATTCTGCGCTTCCACGCATGCGCAGGACGCATACAGCGCCTGCGCGATCTTCCAGGAGCAGCTGGAGCATCGCACAGATGCTAGTACGCATGCATGTGCCGTGCACGTGCACAACGCATGCGTGCGCGAGGACGCCGCACGCATGTGCGAGGATGCCGCCGGCTTTGTTCCAACCGAACCAGTTGGAACGGGGCGAGAAACCCACCCCTGAATGCGGCCATCTTGGGCACCCAAAGAATGGCACGTGTAACACCTATGCTGCACAAGCTGCATTGGGAGCTAGTTTGCTTCTGAGTCCAAATCAAGGTATTGGATATGACTTTTAAAGTCATAAATAACAGCTGCCCAAAGCAGAGGTGGAAAAAGTTCATCACTGAATGGAATTTTTTTTTAAAAAAATTAGACTCTGAAGACTCATACCATCATACCTGAGACAGAGAGGGATGTTCAGTCTTGGAATACTTAAGGTAAGAATCTTCATTATTGTTTTGGACTGAAGGTAACTGTCAATGCTCAAAAAGATTCTAGCTGAAGCCATATTCTTTTTTGCTTTGTTTCTTAGTTGCCATATTTAGTGGGGAAGGGGGACTTGTGGAATGTAGAATGTTTTCCTCCAATGTGCCAGAGTCAGACATAACAGCAATAAGGCAGGAGGGAGTGCTGAGAAATTCATCACCTGCTTGGTTGGCTAATATGACCTGCGACACAAGGGTGTGGCCAGTATCTATTCTTTAATTATACCAAAAACTATTCATTATTCAGAATTATTCAGTGCTGGTTTCACATTTGACTGTGCTGATATGATGTACCCAATAAACAGGATTTTTTTAGGAAGCCAAGGAGTCTTGAAGCGTTTGGGAGCATTGCTCGGAACCATAATAGTAACAAAGTCAAAAAGACATTGAAATACAATCTTCCAGTTCTCATGAATTGAGGGGTTTAGGATAACTTGCTGGGGGACTCCTCACCCCGGCCAACTCTCTGTGGGGATAACTCAACATGAGACTGGGCCTTCCGCTTGGGGGAGGGGAGGGGGATACTGACTACAGTTTGTTGCAAACAATAGGTCAAAAGAACATGCATGGGCACTGTGAATGAAACCAACAAATGATTAACCAAAGAGTAAACAAATGCAATTATGAACTATAAGAAAAAAAACCTGTGATGTTCCATTACATGCAGATTTACCTACATAAATATCCTTTTTTCTGTGATAAAAAGTTCAACGGTTGTAATACTGTTCAAAACCTGATTCGTTGCCAAAAAGAACAAAGCACCAATTCTACAAGAAAACCCAAGAATGTTAAAATTAGAAAGGGAGAACATATGGACCACAAATATGAAGCACTAATGACACAGAGCATGATAGGATCACAATATAAGAAAATCAAGAGTGCTTCCAAATGAGGAAAACGTTACATGGGGTACATACAGAATGAATATGTTGTAATTTACCCAATGACTACTAGATGGTAGCAAAGAAGTAGAGAAAGCTTAAGACTTTGCTTCTGTCTAGTGGTCATCTGGAACCCAAATATAGTGGCTGGTTGCTGCATGATACAACACAGCAACCAGGAAGTCCTATCTCTCCTGCTGAAATACAGATAATAAGGGCATAGCCACTCTGTACACAGTGGCTTTTGCCAATCAAAAATAGATGCACTTTTAACTATACTGGAAACCAGAAGCATCAAGGGCTTGGTTACTAGAAAAGGCATGCAATATAAGCCCATAAAAGAGTATAAGACATCAATAGAAGTGAATATTTGTAGCTCAGGGTTGAACTTTGGGGTCCTTAGTGAACTGATGATATTACCTAGTTTGGTAATGAAACATCTGCAAGAAAATAACCAAGCTCAGAGACCCCATTAGCATCTTAAAATTTCCAAAAGAAAAATAGTTTCTATTGCCCAATCACACCCAACATTTTGATGTTCTTGATCTCCCTTGGGACATTCCCAATGGAAATTGCCTAATTTTCCTCAAAGCAAAACAAAACAAAAACAAAACACAATACTTTGATCAAATAATCGAAACTGATGTGAAGTTGTTTATCTAATTTCCTAGGACAACAAGCAAAGGAGCAAACTAATAAAACAATATTGGAGATTGTGATGCTAACATTTTTTTAGTAGAATTGTTCTAGGCCCTGCTAATCTCAAAAGTTAAACTATTAATTGAGAAAGGTGCATTTGGTTTAGAAAAATGTTTCTTACATTAACTAACCTATTTTGAATGCCAGTTGCATCGTTTTTCACGCCAGAAAAAACAGCTCCAGTAATTATTCCCATGACTGTGATAATAGCTATCTAGGAAGAAAGGGTACTTCAAATTATCAATGTTAGAATGAAACAGGGATGAAATGTTTTGACAAATTAAGGAGCTTATGAAATATAGCTGTTTTCTGTAGTTCCTCAGTTTACATGATATGACAAATATTCCATTCCAATGCCTAGGAAAGGATAGGGAGAATAGGGATGGGAAACACCTGCTTTTACAACTAGGAGGGTGATCTAAACTGCAAAAATCTAGTCAACCACTAAATGGAATCAAATAGTTATAGAAACCTCCCATTTTTGTACCCATATCTGGTAGTCTTGGCTTGGGAGGTATGTATCTTACATTGTACTAACCAATGGTACCTATCTCTTAGGCATAGTCCGATGACTAAGAGACAGTTAATTGGATTCCTATAACCCACTATTCCACAATCAAAGTCTATTTTGCATATATGTAAATCCAACCTTATCCAAGTTTTGAAAACATACTAAGTGGTGGGTAGGGTTGGGTTAAGTTAGGTTGAGTTGAGTTGATTTTGGCCTAACCAACAAATCATTTGATGTAGAATCTTTAGTTTCCGTAATTTAATTAGTTGAGAATTCCTGTCTGGGAACTCTATGGACTTCCAAAGTCACTGTACAGCAGGAGTTTAGGGTGGAGGGCATTAAAAATAAAGTAAACTATGCTTGAATGTGTTAACCAAGTAATTCTAATGACTATGCAGAATTACTATTTGGTTAATGGGGATTACTGTTACATAAATATGCCTAGGATTGTGGCACCAATTATCATAATCAAGCTGACGGATATCTAAGATTTTTATTTTGAAGAATAAGCACATATAATTAAAATCTCAGCTAAGGTGATGGTAACAGGCTGCTCTGAAGTGTTGAACAGGAAGGATTGCCTCAATAAAAATGACAGGAAGCTCTTAAACGTGGTTCTAGGCTCAAGAGAGCTGCGGAAAGATCCAAAGGCCGGCACTTATTCTACCATTAAACAATTGGAGTGGGAAACAAGGATCATAGCTAGACCCATTTAAGAGGATTAACAAAAGGGATTAATTCCATGAAATGTAAGGGCTTTTAGAAGAATGCCTTCAAAAATCCATCTATAATGAGGTTAGGGAGATAGAAATGATTGTGAGAAAAAAGTCAGAGCTCTTAGCTGAGGGGGAAATTGTAAGCTCCTAAAATCATAATTCCTGTCACAAGGTCAAATTTTTACAAAGCAATTTATAAGATCCACATAAGACTAGCACACACATAACAAAACTTTTTAACTTCATGGCCTCTCTGTGCAGAAAATTTAATAATTACTATTATTACATTAGCTATGATGTATTAATGCTCGAAGGTGGTTTCATTATCCGGAAGATGACTAGAGAAGGAAGCCATGGCTTGATTTTACTTTGCAACTTCATTCCCAGACTTCTTCAGCATTTATGATTACTCTAGTTGGGTAATGAAATGTTCTGCAAGAGAACAACCAAGCCCAGAGAGCATTAAGGATTTTAAAGACTCCATTTATAAATAGGCCTAAATGCAATAATTCTAGATCTGCCACTGATTAGCTATATCAAAAAACACTTAAACATATACAGGTTATTTCATAATATATATCAAACATGTACAGGTTAATACTTAATATATCAAGCAGGAGGAGGAGGCCACTTTGTTTACCTGGGCTGTGGAATTTTGTGGATTGCCTATCAAATTTTTAAATGTGCGCCTGGCTAACCACTTGAGTTGATGAAGAAAAGGAGTGGAATATGGAATTCCTTTAATTATTGTTCCTAATCTTTTCTGCTCCTTAGACAGTACATCCAGTTCTTCAAGCATTTTTTTGTAGAAATTGCATTTAGAAAACTGTACTGCTAATGTTACAGCAATGGTCTCCTGTTCCCTTTCCGTTGCCTCCAGAACTGTTCGAGAGACAACAAAAAGCCAAATTAATGCATTCAAATAAAACGAGAGAAACATACAGGTCAGTTGATCCACAGTTTATGTTCTAGGTCATATCTGTCTTTTGCAAACAGCCACTTTTCCACCGGTGAGCAGCCGCTGATCTCTACCATGATTCCAGATTCATGTGATTTTGCAGTTTTTCACTGCTTTTCAAAGCGGTTTGAGAAAAATAATCTTAATAATAATCTTAAAACAGCCTATGAAGGAAGGCAGCAAAAGACAAGTGTGTTTTCAGATACGTTTTCTTCAGTATCCAAATCAATAGCTCCTCAGAGTGGAATTACAAATAAGTCTGTGTGTATGTGCAGTGTGTTTATGTTGGTATGTATAACAGTGGTGAGATTCAGCCAGTTTGCACCTATTGGGGAGAACCGGTTGTTAACTTTCTAAGTAGTTGGGAGAATCGGTTGTTGGAAGAAATCTCATTTTGTTTTTTTTCACTTTACAGGGCTAATCCTGTAAGGAAGGCAGGAAGGAAACATTCTGGTGTTGTTTCTAGCCTAATCTTGATTGCTCTGCTTAGAGAAACTGCCTCTCCAGTTAACCCTTGTTACCATTGTAACAACTAAGGCGAAGTGCCCATCGACCTGAGTGACGTTGAATTGGCCACACCCACCCAGTCACATGACCACTGAGCCACACCTACCCAGCTGGTCATTAGGGCAGAGAACCGGTTGTTAAATTATTTGAATCCCACCACTATATACACATACCAGTGATGGGATTCAGCCAGTTCTCACCTATTCGGGAGAACTGGTTGTTAACTTTCTAAGCAGTTTGGAGAACCGGTTGTTGGAAGAAATCTCCTTTTGTTTCCTTCCACTTTACAGGGCTAATCCTGTAAGGAAGGCAGGAAGGAAACATTCTGGTGTTGTTTCTGGCCTAATCTTTATTGCCCTGCTTACAGAAACTGCCTCTCCAATTAACCCTTATTACATTATCACAGCTAAGGCGAAGCGCCCATCGACATGAGTGACGTTGAGTTGGCCACACCCACCCAGTCACATGACCACCGAGCCATGCCTACCCAGCTGGTTATTAGGGCAGAGAACCGGTTGTTAAATTATTTGAATCCCACCACTGACACATACATACATATACATACATGTTCAAACTCTCTAAAACAGGGGTGTCAAATTTGTGGCCTCACAGGCCATATGAATCACATGCTGGCCATGCCCACCCCCAGTTTAGTGAAGGGGAAACGGTTGTGATATGTCATGTGATGACGTGTCATCGCAAGCTTTAGAATATTCTTTTTAATTGAAAGACTTCTCAAAATTGGCAATTTTAAGATATACGGACTTGAACTCTCAGAATTCCCCAGTCAGCATGAAGTCCACACTAAAATTCCAAAGTTTGAAAAATACTGAAATAAATGATAGGAATGCAAAATAATTTAAACAAGAATTGGATGCTAACCAGGAATGAATGAACAAATCAGTATATGTGTGTGTGTGTGTGTACGTCCGTGTGTGTGTGTGTGTGTGTGTGTACGGGTAGTCCTTGATGTACAGTTGTAATTGAACCTCAAATTACGATCATAAGTCAAGCCAGTTAAACAAAGCCTATTGACTGCGAAGGGATTTTTCCTGGAAGCCAGAAGTAAATGCCAGTTTCTGGCAACAAAGCAAAAAATGTAAATTACAGTCACATGACTATGGTTCACTACAAATGGCCATAATTGTGGACTAGTTGGCAAGCATCCAAAATGCAATCACGTATTGGTGAGGAAGGGTGGAGTAGCCCTCAGAAATTCAAATCCAAGTTATAAGTACCTTTGGGGGGCGTCCAACTTCAAATGGTTGCTAAGCAGCCAGTCACTAAGCAAGGATTGCTTGCATCCTTACAAATGAATTTTATAAATATATTTTATTTATAATGCCTTCATTCCTTCCTTGCCTTTCATCACCTCGCTGAGATTATTTTGGCTGTTCTGCCCAGACAGTTCTCTTTTTTTATTTTGGAGCTGGAGTATAGGAAAGAGAAAAGGCCCCTTGAAGCAGAATCTCCCACCTCACTTTGAGGGTGCTAATGAGTTAATTCTTTTTTCTGAAACAACTACCCACGTGCGGCTGGCTCAGGGGCAATGCACACACACCCCAATTTCTTCCACAATAGAGCCGAGGTGGCGCAGTGGTTAGAGTGCAGTACTGCAGGCTACTTCAGCTGACTGCTAGCTGCAGTTCAGCAATTCAAATCTCATTGGCTCAAGGTTGACTCAGCCTTCCATCCTTCCGAGGTGGGTAAAATGAGGACCCAGATTGTTGGGGGCAATAGGTTGACTCTGTAAACCGCTTAGAGAGGGTTGTAAAAGCACTATGAAGTGGTATATAAGCCTAAGTGCTATTGTCATTCATACTTGCGCTGTGAATTGTCATTTTACTTGCTGCAACCGCCGAGGAATCCCCATTGATGATATCCAGAAAGAAATCAGCAGGGTTGTTGTACGGTTCGCACACAAAACCTATAAGGAATTTTTTAAAAAAAAAATTCATTACCACAGCAGTCTTAATGAAAACTCATAAAGCAATTACAACTTGGTGTGTTTATTAGTTATATCCAATTTGGCTACTTCATCATGCTTTATGAGGGATAGCCAAAAAAGGTACTAACAAATCTTTTTTTTAAATTAGACACTATAAACCAGAACTTTCTAACTGTCGTAATTGTTTTCAGAGATACCAGAGTTTTACTATATTTAGATCCCAAAACTGCCCATCCAACCAAAGGGGCTATACAGGTAGTCCTTGAGTTACAACTACAACTGAGTCCAAAATTTCTGTTGCTAAGTGAAACATTTGTTAAGTGAATTTTGCCTCATTTTACAACCTTTCTCACCACAGTTGTTAAGTGAATTGTTGTTGGTAAGCAGTTGCTAAGTGAATCTGGTTTCCTCATTGATTTTGTTTGTCAGAAGGTTGCAAAATGTAATAACATGACCACGGGACATTGCAACCATCATAAATATGAGTCAGTTTGCCAAGTACCCAAATTTTGATCATGTGACTTTAAGGGTGCTGCAACGGTCGTAAGTGTGAAAAGCAGTAATATAATAAGTCACTTTTTTCAGTGTTATTGCAACTTTGAACCGCCACTAAATGAACTGCTATAAGTCAAGGACTAGCTTTATATCTATATTTATAAGTTGGCCAAATAGGAAAATGAACTCCAGTTATTGGCTTCTTAAGCATGTGAGAGAGGGGTGGTCTAGAAATGTGAAATATAAATAAATACAATACAATATAATACAATAAATAAATAAATAAGATGGTGGTGCAACTCCAGATTCAGAAAAGCGAATCCTCCCTCCCTCATTAACTGGCAACTGTTTGTTTATTTTCCATATATATATACAGATAGATAGATAGATAGATAGATAGATAGATAGATAGATAGATAGATAGGTAGGTAGGTAGGTAGGTAGGTAGGTAGGTAGGTAGGTAGGTAGGTAGAGGTAGAGGTAGAGGTAGAGGTAGAGGTAGAGGTAGAGGTAGAGGTAGAGGTAGAGGTAGAGGTAGAGGTAGAGGTAGAGGTAGAGGTAGAGATAGAGATAGAGATAGAGATAGAGATAGATTAGATGATATAGATATAGATATAGATAGATAGATAGATAGATAGATAGATAGATAGATAGATAGATAGATAGATAGATAGATAGATAGATAGATAGATAGATAGATAGATAGATAGATGATAGATAGATGTTATATTTATGCTGATAAATAAATAAAGGGAGAGCATATCAGCATAAATATAACAAATGTAGCAAAAAGGCAACAGTAAAAAAATATTGGGTTTCTGTCTGGATGGTCTCTTGTGACGAGTCGAAGACAGAGAGTGGAAGTGTGACCTTCCTCCCATATTTGGGCATACCAGGGGTTGTGACTTATATAGGAAAACATCTCAAACTACAAATATAAATCTAGGGATAATCTAGCACTGACCTTTCTCCAGACAGTGAGGTTTAATAACTCCCATCTATTGCAACATATCTGTATTAAATCTGAGCCAAAAGGCTGTACCAGATGCCATTTGCCAGGCCCTAAAAGTTTTTTTTAAATTCTATATGAACTGTTTAACGCTGAGTTGCTCTGAGCCTTCTGAGGTCCTTTATCAGATAATAAGAGGTTGCTGTTTGTTAAACTGTGCTTTGTAGCATTAACCACAAGGAGGCAGAGGAGTTAAGGACTTATTTTGAGTTTCATCTGCGGGGATTTCTGACCCCAACTGAAACACAATTTTTCATTCAATAAAGCAAGCACACAACAAATTTATGATCACTAGACTCCAAAAATGTCTTGTTTAATTTCAATAAATCTTACTGTCCAAAATTAGTATGTCCTAAAAACGGGCATATTCTTGTTATGAAATGGATTAATAAAGAGGCATATATATTTTGTTAGTATTTAGATAAGATATTAGATATGATTTAGATTTTTGAGCATAATTTGTTTCCTTTGCAATACATGATTTATGTCTGGAGCAGTGTATGGGGGGGGGGTTGCATTTAATCATTCAGTCAGTCAGTCTTAAAAGGGATTTGCAGGTTTTATCAGACTCTCAAAAGGGCCATGGCGCAAACAGGCTAGGAATCCCTGCTCCAAGAGATTTTTAAACTCAGATTATTTCCTTCTGCTTTTCATTCCCAGACACAAACATATGAACCATTTTTTATTTTATGTTTTCTTGCCACTTGTTTCATCCAGTGTATAACCTATCCCAATGTCTATCACAATTCTAACCAGTTTAAAAGTAGAATGATTAGCGTTAAAACAGCAATTTAAAAAATAAAAAATACAATAGTGACATTTGCCAAATATCCATTCTGGGGAGAAGATTGTTATGAAAACAATCAGAACATCAAGTAGCTATATTAAGCCAATCCACCCATCCTATCTATTTACCTACCTACCTACTTACCTACCTACACCCACACACACCCACACACACCATCCAAAGTCTGCCGAAAAAGCCAGATCTTCAAGGCTTCACAGAAGTAAGCAAAGCTCCATTTTCTTAGATTTTCCTCCAGATCGCACATAGATAACCAGGTGCCAGGCTTTGCTTATCTCTGCAATGTATTTCCTTAAATACTTTTTCTCACTAACCATTGCTCAAGATATATTTCTTACTGTCCAAAATATTCACAGGCACATCCATAATTTGTACTTGTAACAACTCTCAATGATGGAAATGCATTGCCTTGTGTTCAGCTCCACTTTCTCTGCCTTTAGGAAAGATCAAATTCTTCCTTTTCAGCCAGACATTTTTCACTTGGAGTTTGTATTCCACTGATTTTAACTGGTGTTTTTTTTTTTTTTAATTAAAATGATACCTTTTCCATTCTATACTGGAATGTTAATTCCTCAAACAGAAAAGCAGAGGGCTAATGAAATAAGATAAGAATGGGGCGCACCCCGTTAAAAACTCACCAAGACTTTTGAAATAGGGAAGCGCATTGTCAGCTGGCCCGTGATACAATAGCCTTCCAGCAGCAAGTAATGTCAGGCTGTCAAACAACTTGAAAATAGAGTACCGGGGCTGATGGATTGAAAAAATGATTGTCTTTCCTTGCAGTGACATCCTGAGTGCAACACAGGGAAGACCATTAACTCATGTAAGAACACTTTGCTTTTAAGTGCTCTGCATCAAAGTATAATACATACAGCTTGAAATGAGAAAATGGATTAGGGTCTTGAATGAAGCTACCACAGTCAAAAATTGCTGAGGGTCTTATAGCCTTACCCCTGCTCAGCTAAAACCACCTGTTTTAGCCCAGTTCTGTCTTAACCATAGCCAATCAATCAATCAGAACAGAGCTGGAAGGGACCTTGGAGGTCTTCTAGTCCAACCCCCTATGCAAGCAGGAGACCCTATACCATTTCAGACAAGTGGCTGTCCAGTCTCTTCTTAAAAATCTCCAGTGATGGAGTGTCCATGATTTCTGAAGGCAAGCTAGTTAATTGTTCTCACTGTTAGAAAGTTTCTCCTTAATTCCGAGTTGCTTCTCTCCTTGGTTAATTTCCATCCATTGTTTCTTGTCCTGCATAAAGGTGCTTTGATAAATAAGTTGACCACCCCCTTCTCTTTGTGGCAATGCTGCTATCATGTCCCCACCTAGTCCTTCTTTTTTTTTCTAGACTAGCCAAACCCAAATCCTGCATTATCTGTATTATGCATTTTGTGTATTAGTGTATTATGACACTACACACATTTATTTTAGCAAACGTACAAAAGACATATTGAACATTTATTTTTTTTTATTTTGGAAGAAAAAATCTAAATGAAACATGTTCCTTCATTAAACTGCTAAATTTACAGCATGTACTGATCATAGCAAATTGAGTTTTCTATATGTATGTATGTATGTATGTATGTATGTATGTATGTATGTATGTATGTATGTATGTGCTTTACAGCACTCTCTGAGTGATTTGCAAATGTCAGCATACTCTCCCAAATAATCTGAATACTCATTTTATCGACCTCGGATGCATGGATGGGTGGATGGCTGAATCAACCTTGACCCCCTTAAGGATCGAACTCTAGAGCTTGCCTACTATACTACATTCCAACCAGTGTAATGAAATGAATTAATGACACACAATGAAGAAGATTCTCCTGGCCACCAGGAATGACACAAGTACAGGTCAGTGGTGGGATCCTGCCGGTTTAACAATCGGTTCAGTGATTGCGTGTTGCGTGTGCGTGCACAGTTTTACAAAATCTTACTTCCACGTTACTTTTTGGGGAGTGACACAGCTGAGGCGCAGCAATCCGCTCTGCTGCGCTAATCAGCTGAGAGGATATGGGTAAGTAAAGTGCAAGGATAGATGGGTGGGCCAACCTGATTGTCGGAGTGAACTGGTTCTCTCTCAGCTGATCGTCAAAGTTACTGGTTCATCTGAACCGGTCTGAACTGACTGAATCCCACCCCTGGTGCAGGCGGTTTTCAACCTATAAGCACAGTTGAGCCTGACGTTTCCATTGTTTAAATGAGTTGCACACAATTTTACAAACACTTTTTTTGCCACAATGATTAAGCAAACATCTGCAGTGGTCGTAAGAGCGAGGACTGGCTGTAAGCCACTATTTTACATTGTAACTTCAAAAGGTCGCTACACGAACGGCCGTAAGTCGAGCACTACCTGTGGCACAGATTACCTTTTTAAGAGCAGCAGGACAGCATTGGCCGTGCTAGAATCCAGTCCTGTTGTTGGTTCATCTAAGAACAACACTTTGGGGTTAGTAATGAGTTCTAATCCAATGCTGGTCCTTTTCCTTTCCCCCCCTGAAACTCCACGAGCAAAATAGGTGCCAACCTGGAGCAGCAAAGGAAATGACAAAATAAACCTCATGGAAATGTAACATTTCATGAACAGTATGGGGGGAAAAAACATTTCAGCATAAAATACTTTAATAATGTCAGTTCCTGGTAACAACTGACTTTATCAAATGGGACATCACTGAAAGAATATGGGAACCCGGAATGCCAGGTATTTTAGGGCCCTCAGTCCACATTCAGCATTTTGACCATCGTCCCCATCTGGCTCGCATGGGATCAATCAGTAATTAGAAATCAAATGTAAATTAAGCGCATGCCATGTGTGCAATACAACTGCACTGCTTTTATTTTGAAGGTGACTGCTTTTTTTTCTTTTCCAATGTACATATATGTGTGGATGGGTGTGTGTGCCTATGCATCTTCACAACCCTATTGGTTTGGCCCTTCACAACAGCCCCATTTCTCACATGGGAAGATTGATTACCCACCCCTGCATTAATTGAATAGAATAAGGGATCTCAGATGGTTATCTTAAGCAACCTGTCCTCTTACACTGGTGAAAGAATGCACATTCGTATGGAGTTCATGTGATCCTTTGTTGCCAGAAAAATCCATAAGACCTCACCTAAAGATTGCAATAGCACTTAGATTTATATACCACTCCACAGGGCTTTACAGACCCTCTCTAAGTAGTTTACAGAGTCAGCATATTGCCCCCAACAATCTGAGTCCTCGTTTTACCGACCTCAGAAGGATGGAAGGCTGAATCAACCTTGAGCTCGTCAGGATCGAACCCCTGGCTGTGGGCAGAATTAGCCTGCAATACTGCATTCTAACCACTGCACCACCACAGCTGTTTTAAGAGGCAACCTCTTTGGATCACTGGGTGCATTTGGGCCACTGGGATTTTGAGAACATGCATGTCCTTGAGGCACTCACAAAATGGCCGCCTTGAACAAATCTTCCCTCATAGATTAGTAGAGCCGAAGTGGCGCAGTGGTTAGGGTGCAGTACTGCAGGCCATTTCAGCCGACTGTTATCTGCAGTTCAGCGGTTCTAATCTCACCGGCTCAAGGTTGACTCAGCCTTCCATCCTTCCGAGGTGGGTGAAATGAGGACCCAGACTGTGGGGGCGATATGCTGACTCTGTAAACCGCTTAGAGAGGGCTGAAAGCCCTGTGAAGCGGTATATAAGTCTAACTGCTATTGCTATTGCTATTAGCATGTGCAGAACCGAAAATAAAGTTGGTGGTACCCAGGATAGAACAGTACGGTCACGTGTCCAGCCAAATTACTACCTATTCGGCCGGACCGAACCAGTAGGAACCCACCTCTGATGCGGATGAGATGATCCACAATTCCTCATTTTTGCAGGCCCTTCAGCTGCTACATTACGTTAAGATAAGACTGATACAGCAGCTGCAGACTGGATGCTTTCTACAAGCTCAGCAGAGCCCCAACTGCAGTTCCTATAACACTCAGGGATCGTTGTTCTTGCAAAATAGAGTAATACTAATGGACTTAAATTTCTCTCACGTTCTGATTAGGTCAAAGGTGGACAAACACCAAGCCGCAGCTTTCTTGCAACCCACAGACATATTTTGGCGAGTTTGTACCATTGTTTCTAGGCATAAATATTTACACCGCTAAATATTGGTACATTTGGGCTAAATGTATGTATAGATGATACCTTGGAATCTGCAACTTTAGCCAAATCCAATTCCTTGAGAACTTGTTCAACCCTCTGCTTCTTTTCATATTTGTTCATAGATAAAGGTAGCCGGAGGGCTGCTGAAAACATTAAATTTTCTCTGACTGTCAAGGTCCCCATCACTATGTCATCCTTAGAGATTAAGAAAAACAACTGGACATTGTCATTTGGACATTACACTTGTTTAGACTGCTATTGTACAGTCATTGTTAGACACTTAAGAGGGTATTGAGCATTCACAGAATTGTATATACTATAGGGTCTGCATTCCTGTAAAAACCTCTCAAAGCAGAGATAGATTTTATATTCTGACATGCTCCCACATGCATAGGATTTTCCAAGACTTCCATCCCCCACCCCTAGTATACAGGTACTCCTCGACTTACAACAACAATTGAGTCCAAAATTTCTGTCACTAAGTAAGACAGTGGTTAAATTAATTTTGCCCCATTTTACAACCTTTCTTGCAACAGTTGTTAGGCGAATCACTGCAGTTGTGAAGTTAGTAACACCGTTGTTAAATTGCCCCATTGATTTAGCTTGTCAGAAGATGACAAAATATACTCACGTGATCCCAGGACACGGCAACTGTCATAAATACGAGTCAGTGTGTGAATTTTTATCACCTAATCACGATTGTAAGAGTGAAAAACCATCATGTCATTTTTTTTCATTGCCTTTGTAACTTGGAACAGTCTCTAAATGAACTGTTGTAAGTCGAGAACTACCTGTATTCATTTCTAATTTTACAACCCCTGGACATTCTTTTACATTTCATTTCCTCTTCCTGTTTAAATCTTCAGCATCTGTATATTTTGTTTAACAATATTCTATGTTAGATTCTACAATAGAAGCACAGAGGATATTGGAATGTATTGCTGAAGCAAACCATTCTATTTGGCCAATTTATAACAAATAAACGGCAGTGATTGAGAAATGAAAAGGTGTTCTATACTACAGGCTGCTGGGAAATAAAATATGTGGATTATATATAGCAACAAAGGCTTACCTGTACTACATATCCAGACATGCATTTAAAATGTGTTGGCAGGCCCATGCCATCTAACAAAATATGCCCAGTCAGCCCCTGGGGGTCTTTCCTCGTAGATAAAATGTCTAATAGCCTAAAAGAAAAAGAAAACCCATTTCATGATTGAGACCTACATTTCAAGAACACATCAACTGAGGCTTTGCAATCCTTTGAAATCATAATTTATCTGTGCATGCGCACCCAATAGAAACATGACTTTTCAAAACAGCTACATACACCAGAGAAATATAGAGTTGTTTTAATTGTTCCAAGAATTCAATTGTTCAAAAGTCCTGTAAATATCTAGCTTGGATTAAAACTCTAAAACTTATGAATAACAGTTGCAGGAAATGGGTATGTCTAACTTTAATGAAAAGAAGGACTAGGGGAGACATGATAGCAGTGTTCCAATATCTCAGGGGCTGCCACAAAGAAGAGCTATTCTCCAAACCACCTGAGGGCAGGACAAGAAGCAATGGATGGAAACTAAACAAGGAGGAAAGCACCCTAGAATTAAGGAGAAATTTTCTGACGGAACAATTAATCAGTGTGGAATGACTTGCCT
The DNA here is from genome assembly GCF_009769535.1 of Thamnophis elegans. Lineage (NCBI taxonomy): Eukaryota > Metazoa > Chordata > Lepidosauria > Squamata > Natricidae > Thamnophis > Thamnophis elegans. The sequence continues at coordinate 14,054,668 of NC_045549.1, forward strand.
CCAAAAGTTGTGGGTGCTCCAGCACTGGAGGTTTTTAAGAAGAGATTGGATAACCATTCGGCTGAAATGATATAGGATTTTCTGCCTTAGCAGGGAGTTGGACTAGAAGACCTCCAAGCTCCCTTCCAACTCTGTTATTCTGTTATTCTTAGAAAGGTGCCATTTCCGCTGTATATCCTTAGTCATTGCTGGGGCTCACTCAGTGACTGTGACTCTACTAAGTTGCAATATACATTTAATTGGATCATAAAATAAGGGTTTTGTTCCATTAATTTAACACTTACGAAGATTTGCCAGAGCCAGTGGGTCCTAGAATTGCATTAAGACCAGGTTTCATGACACCACTGTAAAATAAAATTAGTTTGTTACTCTGGAGATGTTTACTGTATATATATATTTATATTTATATTTATAAATATATAGTTATATTTATGCTGATAAATAAATAAAGGGAGACTAGTATAGATCTATTTCAAGCTATTTAGCTCTCATCAGCTAGCCATACCCATATTGGGAATCGAACCTGTGCTCTATTGCCTCTTAGGCAGATGTGTTAACCTTTGAGCTACAGAGCTCGACTCCTTATCAGCCAACCAGGGGTTGTGACTTTAAATATATACCTCTCACCCTGGCTGGCTGATAAGGAGTTGAGCTCTGTAGCTCAAAGGTTAACACATCTGCCTAAGAGGCAATAGAGCACAGGTTCGATTCCCAATATGGGTATGGCTAGCTGATGAGAGCTAAATAGCTTGAAATAGATCTATACTAGTCTCCCTTTATTTATTTATCAGCATAAATATAACAAATGTAACAAAAAGGCAACAGTAAAAAATATTGGGTTTCTGTCTGGATGGTCTCTTGTGACGAGCCGAAGACAGAGAGTGGAAGTGTGACCTTCCTCCCATATTTGGGCATACCAGGGGTTGTGACTTTAAATATATATATTACAAATTACACATTTTGCTTTGTTATCTTTGATTCACAGACAGATAACATGTGATTATTAGCTATAAGTTTCTCATCGTTTCAATTGATTGCCTTCCACAGTTTCAAAGCTGCTTCTAAATACCTACTGCGTGGACCTCCAGAAGTTGTGGTTGCTCCAGGACTGGAGAACAGATTGGACAACCATTTGTCTCACATGGTATAGGTTTCCTGCCTGAGCAGGGGGTTGGATTAGAAGACCTCCAAGGTACCTTCCAACTCTGTTATTCTGTGATCCAATGTATGGAGATGATGACACAGAAACCTAAAGTTCAAACAACTCTTAAAGAGTACTTCGGCACTTACTGGTTTTGGTTGGACATTAAAAGCCTAGATCAGTAAATCAGGCGGAGCTTCCATCATACTGTTGTAGCTCCCATTTTGGAATTTCCTGGTGTTCCACCATCCAAATCCCAACCAAACCTGATCCTGCTTAGCTTCCCAGTCCATACCAATTTAACCCAATAAACCCCCTCCTCAGTTAAAACTTACCTGACATTGAACAAAATGTTCTTCTTAATTTCTTTTCGAAAGCCAAGGTAACCTGTCTTGAATTTCACATAATAGGAAACATTGTAAAAGGTCACGCTACTTCCTATTATACTCGTCTTGCTTGAGAAAGTAACTTTTCTCTTCGATATGTCAAGTATATTTTTGTCAGCGTCTTGAAAAAAACAAACAAAAGGAATCGTTGGAAACACCATGGCACATCTGGAGAGAACAAGTTGGCAGAAGTAATATTTGGCTATCAGATATATAACTAGGGAATAATATATGTCTCATGCTAAAATAAGGTTGAATGAACCATGGCTTACCATCATATTCTAAAAAGGGTTAGATTTTTGCATCTGGGTAACATATTGTCTTTGAGAAATGGCCTCCAACAAAAGCTTTAATGCAATATTTTACATTTTCTTTTTAAAAGAAAATATAGTAAAAGTGCTTGTGGGAGGCTGTATGTGGCTAACAGCCCATACATCAGTGGTGGGATTCAAATTTTTTTACAACTGGTTCTGTGGGTGTGGCTTGCTGGGCAGGGTGTGGCTTGGTGGGTATGGCAGGGGAAGGATACTGTAAAATCTCCATTCCCTCCCTTACTGCAAAATCCCCATTTCCTCCTGATCAGCTGTGACTTGGGAGACATGGGGTTGGGGCCAGTCAGAGGTGGTATTTACAGGTTCTCCGAGCTACTCAAAATTTCCACTACCTGTTCTCCAGAACTGGTCAGAATCTGCTGAATACCCCCTCTGCCATCCCTACCATAAAACAAATAAAACAAACCATAATGGTTGGAAATACCCAGTGCATTAAACCCAAATCAAACATCTATGGGTCAGTTCAGTTCTTGCATTCCTATCGCAATAACATCCTTATGTTTGCAAGTACTTGGATATTTCTTTTATAATTCCATAGCACCTCAGCTTATGAAAATGTGATGTGGGACAGATAGGGAGTTAGATGATCAAAAACCAGGCAGAAGTGTTTTCAATTATTCAGGAAGTCTTTGCACACTTATTATTTAAATTTCTGTACAGGTAGCCCTTGAGTTACAACAGTTCATTTACCTGATCGTTCAAAGTTATAATTGCACTGAAAAAAGTGTTTTATGACCATTTTTTACACTTATGACTGTTGTGGGATCCCCATGGACACATGATCAAAATTCAGACTTTTGGCAACTGGCTCATATTTATGACAGTTGTAGTGTCCCGGGGTCATGTGATCCCCCTTTGCAGCCTTCTGACAAACGAAGTAAATGAAGAAGCTAGATTCGCTTAACGACCACATGATTCACGTAACAACTGCAGTGATTCTCTTAACAACTATGGCGAGAAACCTCATAAAATGGGGCAAAGCCTACTTAACACGTGTCTCACTTAATAACATAAATTTTGGGCTAAATTGTGGTCGTAACTTGAGGAGTAACTGTATACACTTTTGGAACACTGGGACTTGTGATCATTAGAAAGCAGCAAGCAAAAAGCAATAAAATGTTCACCCTGTTGGTAAAGAATGGCTCTTCCTAAAATATGACATCCTTTGCCGTTCTGTCCCTACCTGATAAGTCTAGTAATTAAGTATGCAGGACTTTCTAGCTAATTAATATCTGCAACAGAAAAGGGGATGAAACCCTGACTCAACTCCTGGTCTGGCAAAGTTTCTTGACAAAGCTATCATGTAGCCTTCCAGGAATTTTAGGTCAAGGATGTGAAGCTCAAGAATGAGAGGCCCAAAGAGAGAACATCTAAGAACAGAAGTGAGACAAAATGAAGCTGGGTGTTGTTTTTCCAACAAAATGGAGTTGCTCTGTCAAAAACTAGTTATACTAGTCGTACAGTGTGTTATGAGTTAGTATCAATGAAGAGATGCTATAGGAGAGCTTGGCATGCCCAATGAATTAGATTTATCCTACAAAGTTTTCTAAAAGATTTAGATTTCTCTAGTGTTACATTGATGGCACCTGTGCAACCCACACCCCCATCTTTTTTGGAATTACTAAAGTGCATGTGACACACACGGAAATGGGTGGGGCTCCAACTGTACACTTTTCAGCTGCACAAACCACCCTTGAGAAGAGCTTGTCTGGCCTCCAAGGCCTCCGAAACAAGATGCAAAGGTGTCTCTATTTCTGCAATGAGGCTGTAAGGTTTTATTGTTACTTATAGGTTAGTACGGGTAGTCCTCAACTTACAACAGTTCACTTAGTGACCATTGGAAGTTACAACAGCAGTGAAAAAAGTGACTCAGGACTGTTTTTCACACTTCTGACCATTGCAGTATCCCTATGGTCATGTGATCAAAATTCAGAGTCACTTAACAACTGGGTTACTGCAATGATTCACTTAACAATTGTGGCAAGCAAGGTTGTAAAATGGGACAAAATTCACTTAAGAAATGTATCATTCGGCAACATAAATTTTGGGCTCGATTGTGGTCACAAGTAGAGGATGTACAAAGGATGTCAGGCATTGGGGAGTCCATAAAGCAAAGGTTAATATTGCTAATTCATATTACAATTAATATATTATATATTAAAGACAGATAGATGGTTGGATGGATGAATGAGTAGGTAGGTAGGTAGGTAGGTAGGTAGGTAGGTAGGTAGGTAGGTAGGTAGATGATTGATTGATTGAGAGAGAGAGACAGACAGACAAATAAATAATTAATATGAATTAATAATAAAAATTAATTCTTGAGTGCATGCCACTCAATCCATGCACAGATTTCAGCCAGAGTTAAAAAAAAATACCCCACTCCAGATGGGTCAGTGGTCTATAAAGACCATCTGCCGAAACTGGTGAGTGAGCTTACCCATATTCTCAGTTCAGAAACTAATTGAGTTCACCCAACACGCTGTGTAATTACGAAGCCTAAAAGTACTAACGAAGTTTTGCATCTGGTACAAAGGTGGTAGTTGGGTCCTTTATAAAGCCCGTCGTGCCAATGTGCCCTTACAGATCAAAGAACTGCCTCAAATGAACTTTTAAAGCACAGCAACAGTCACAGTGGCCGCTGGAGCAACTTTTTCTGAACCGAGCAACTTAAAATTGAAGCTGCGTGGACTTCCAACTCCCAGCATGGGAATTCTGGGAGTTGAAGTCCACCCAGCTTTAAAGTTGCCCAAATGGAGAAAACGGGGCTCTTGAGAGGAGAAGCGAAGAGATACAGACAAACGGGAACCTGGGGAAAGCGTGACCGGCGTATAGAGCGCGTTTTTCTCCGCGTCGTCCATCTCGTCTAGTGGCCGTCCGGATGAAGGATGAAGAGCGGCCAGGCACCGGATTGCAGAAGGCTGGGTTTATCCAGCAGGCGTTTTTTGCCAGCAATCCAGAACCGATCAGTCTTTTTCCCTTCGCCTCCTACGGTTAAACCTCCTGGCCGCCCTCCCGCTTGCTTTTTACTGGGACGTTAAGAAGCGACTGGCGGGAGGCGGAGAGGCGCTCCGAGCGAGGGCGGGACGCCGAATTGAGCCTTGCCGGTGAAGGTGGGAGATGCAGCCGCCTGGTGCTAGCCTGGCTCGGTAACGGTTGCCCCCGTGGCCGCGTTCCAGCGGCGGCCCCTCCCTCTCTCCCTCCGTGCCGCCTTCGTCCGAAGGCTGGGCGAAGCCGGGCACCGGAAAGCGCAGCGCTAATGTTCATTCATCATTAATGTGGATTAACCACCAATGTTACTGCAGCCCAGGATTGCAGTTGGCTTTTTTAAAAAATTGGCAGCTGCAATGGGCTGCCAAATGCGATCCTAGGCTGCGTTAACAAAAGGATAGAATCAAGACCAGAGATACGATGCAACCGCTTTATAGCAAAGCCTGAGTTGTTATAAAGAAACAACTAAGACTGCATTTGGAGTAGGGCATCCAGTTTTGGTCACTATAACATGAAAAAAAAAAGACGCTGGAAAGTGCAGAGAAAGACAACAAAGATAATTGGGGTGGGTGGATGCTGAAAGAATGGTTGCAGAAATTAGGTATGCCTAATCTAATTAAAAGAAGAACTAGGGGTGACATAGCAAGAAGCACTAGGAGTAGGGGTGGGTTCCTGCCAGTTCTAACCTCTTCTATAGAAGAGGTTCCACAAATCTACAGTGCCGTTTAGAACCAGTTCCAGCTTCCCCCCCCCCCCCCCCGCCCTCCGCACATCATCAAGATGAAGAGCGAGAGGAGGAATTCTGGGAGTTGAAGTCCACAAGTCTTAAAACTGTCAAGTTTGAACACCCCTGGGGGTTTTTTTCCTAAAGGATTAAGGGTGCAAGGGTCTTGTAACTTGACAGCTTTAAGACTTGCGTGCTTCAAATGCCAGAGTTTCTGAGTCAACATTTTGGTTGCTAAGCAAGAGCGTTGTTAAGTGAGTTTCACCACATTTTACAAGTTGGCCACCCCCACCCAGTCACATGGCTGGCAAGCTACTCCCACAAAGCAGGCCACGCCTACAGAAGAGGTTCTAAAAAAATTTGAAACCCACCACTGACTAGGAGTGACATAATAAACAAGAAGAACTAGGGTGACATAGCAAGAAGAACTAAGGGTGACATGATAAGCAAGGAGAACTAGGGGTGACATAGCAAGGACTAGGAGTGACATGATAGCAAGAACTATGGGGTGACACAGGATAGTGGCATTCCAATATTTGAGGGGCTGCCACAAAGAAGGGGGTCAACCTATTATCCAGAGTACCAAAAGGCAAAGACAAGAAGTAATGGATGGAAACTGAACAAAGAGAGAAGCAACCTACAACTAAGGAGAAATTTCCTGGCGATAAGAACAATCAACCAATGAAAAGGCTTGCCTTCAGAAGTTGTGGGTGCTCCAACACTGGAGGCTTTTAAGAAGAGACGGGAATGCCATTTGTCTGAAATTGTCTCCTGTGTTAGAACGGGATTGGACTAAATGATCTCTGAGGTCCCTTCCAACTTTGTTATTCTGTTGTGGCAGCGCCAACTGTCTGCGGAAGGTGTGTAGCAATGGTGAAAGACTACTTAAAGGCGTCCAGAGCTCTGAGTGTTAATGTGGTTGGGATGCCCAGAAGCAGAGGAGGTTAAACCCTCCTCCCCCACAACATTAGATCTTGATGACATGGAATATCAATTAGGGGTTTTTTTTATCATTTTTTCAAGCCGGAAATGAGTTCAAGGAGGAGCAAATGCAACCATCAATCCAGGACTGTACATCTGGAGTGGTGCTGCCTTTTTATTATAACAAGATATAATAACTTTCTCGTTCAATGAATCCAGTGTTCAATGTTGTTCAGGGAATATTCAGGGAATCTAGTGCTCTTCATCTACCGATAAGCTCCAAATGTTAGGCATGAAAAGCCGTGTCGCATTAATCTCTCTAGAACATTTTTTAAAATAAAATATTTTATTGTTTCCAAGGTAACAGAAAAAAGACACAAAGATGCATACATTATCAAAACAATGCATAACAAGTGCTTAAAAAATAAGTGAAAAAATACAACAGAAAATAAAAATATAGAAAAATGTAGTCTTAACTGGTCCTTTGTACTGTTTAAAATTGCAACAGACTTAAAAAAAGCAACTTAAGAGCCATCCTTGAGGTTTTGACTGCAGCCCTCCCTCCCTTAATGGCATTTCAAGTGGTTGATACAATCAGTTGCAGCAATCCTCTGGTCACATGACAACGATTTACAAGGGCTTTTTTGTTGGTTTCCAACAAAAAATGTCTATTGGATAAACAGGATTCACTTATTAACCACGTGAGTCACTAAGCAACTCTGTCCTTTGCTATATTACCCTGGTAAAAGTGACTGTAAAAAAATCTAGTCCCATCTCGTAGTACATTGACTAATCATGCACAACAACTTACAACTGAAATTCCAGACTCAGTTGGGGCTGTAAGTAGAGAATTACCTGTAATATGTTGTTACAAAAGTAATCCTTATTAAACTTGCGACTTATGAGTGAATTGCCTATAAAACCTAGACTTTGGTTGAATAAATATAATAAAATACAGGTAGTCCTCAACTTACAATTGAGCCCCAAATTTCCATTATTAAGCAAGGCAGTTGTTATGTGAGTTTTGTCCCATTTTATGACCTGTTTTGCTACAGTTGTTAAGCAAATCGTTGTAGTTATTAAGTGAAGCATGCAGTCATTAAGGGAATCTGGCTTTCCCCATTGACTTTGCTTGTCCGAAGGTTGCAGAAGGAAGTCACATGATCCCCGGGGACACTGAACTGTCCTAGATATATGCCAAATTGCCAACCGCCCACATTTCGATCATGTGACCGTGGGGAGGCTCATAAGCCACTTTTTGAGTGCTATTATAACTTTGAATGGTCAGCAAATGAATGTAAGTTGAGGATTACCTATATTGAATTCATTTATACAAAGTACAATAAGTTAAAAAAGCATGATAATTACATGCTTAATGATTGCATTGTTGTTGTTGTTAGTTGTGAAGTCGTGTCCGAGCCATCGCAACCCCATGGACAACATTCCACCAGGCCTTCCTGTCCTCTACCATCCTCTGGAGTCTATTTAAGCTCAGGCCGACTGCTTCAGTGACCCTGTCACTGAATTATTTAATGATTGCATTAGAGAGTTATATATAGGATTGTAACTGTTTGCTATTGTAACAACATATTATGCATTAGTATCTTTAAATCTTATTACTCTTTCTAATGCCTTTTAACAAATTTTACAATGTTAAACAATATCAGGCCAATGACTGCATAACCTTTTATCAGTTCATTCTTCTAGCGAAACGGAGGTGCTGGCCAACTTTTTCTAAACCTTTTCTTCTTGTCCAATAAACATTAGAAGTCATATTATAATAACTTGTTTAATAATTTAAGATGAGTTAATTATTGATTATTAATATAAAATATTCCATCTTTTCTTTGCAGAGTTTTTACAAACAACCAATATGAATCATAATAATATACTTTAATTGCCTAAAGAACTATAGATTTGGAATGGTGAAGTACATTTTTCAAAAATAATAATTCTTCAAGAGTTGTAGACCTGGCAACAAGTCCGGATCAGACTATGAAATCCAAAGGAGCTCTAATCAAATCTATTGCCTTTCTTTAATTTTAGACAATCCAAATGCTTTTTGCAATAACAACCCCAGATGGTTTAAAAGTTTTGTTGGCAATAAATTGAACTCAAGTGCAGTGTTATAAATCCACTTTTATATGTACATAGATACATGAGTTTGTAAAATAGAATTAACCCAAAAGTATAAAATTCATGAACGAAGAACCAACATCATACTTCTTTATATGCCTCGCAGCCTTCAGTGTTGGAAATACAACTGAATTTTGGCCAGAAGAAAGAACCAAGGCACTGCTAAAGTATTAAAAAGTTAACATAGCCATCTGATTTTCATTTCCTCAGTTTTAAATTCCACAAAGAAAATAGAAGGGAAAACATATGCTTAGTGATAAAACTGAAGATTGAGGAAGTTAAAATTTCCATTATAATAGTAAATTAATCAATGGCACAATTAGATTTGTCCTTTCCAAATGCTAAAAATCCATTAAAGGTGCAGTAGTAACAAACGAATCTGTTTCAATATATATATCTCAGCCTTAAAGCAATATTCACTTTTTACATTTATCTTTATCTATCCATTTTTAATCATCACTTTATATCAATGTTGATATGTATGTCAGGGCTGTCAATAATGTCAGAAAGTGATTTATTATATGTATCGCAAGAGCCAATTTGGTGTAGTGGTTAAGACATCAGGTTGGAAATCTGAGGGACCATGAGTTCTAGTCTTATGCTGGACACAAAGCCAGTTGGATGATCTTGGGCCAGTAACTTTCTCTCGACCCTGGGAAGAAGACAATAGCACATCACTTCTGAAAAAATCTTGCCAAGAAAACTGTTGACTTCTCTAGGCAATCTCTGAGAATTGGACAACATTGAAAAAAAGGGGGGAAATGCATCGTATACATGTTAAAACAGGGGAGAGCTTCACTCACTCATTTGTACCTGTTATATTGACATTGGTGTTGGACACTCTTAATATATTTTGATATAAAGCAGGTATTCCTTAACTTTTTTGTTAAGTTAAAGGTTCAAATGCAGTGCTTTTACATTCATATGAGTTCCCAACTATCAATGTTTTAAGTTTAAGGTATGGTAATTCAATCACTGGCTTCTTAAAAGGTCATGAGAAAAAAAAATACTCCACAAAATATGCCTAAATGCAATAGCACACTGGAATAAAACTTTTATGCTGTACGCATAAATAGCATCATCATTTGAATTGGAAACCACCTGACTATTATCTCAACATACTATGCATATTTTTATAACAATGTTTTCGCATATATTCATATGTTTTAAGTGTATAGAGGGGTAATTCTGATTCTACGCATTACAAAGTACAATCCATAATAGTGGTTGTAAGTAGAAATATTTTATAGTCTATAAATAAACAAAATTGTCATGTTTCCATGCTTATATGGCAATTAATAAAATGTATATGGTGTTGATAGCAAAAAATAGCGCTAGCATGTTTGTAATTCTTGTTCCTTTTTATGCCTTGTTTTATTTTATATGTCCTATTTTGTGGGTTGTATTCTCTAGGTTTTATTTAGTAAGACTTACTTGATCTGGCTCACTGGTTTGTAATAAAGAATTGGATTGGATTGGTTTGAATTATTTAGGTAACCTTTTGTGCAATTGTAGAGCAGTATGGCATTAGCACTGAAGAAAATATATGGCAGTTATTAGGAAAACAGGAAGGTATAAAAAAGTTACTCAAGATTGCCTTGCCTAGAGTCTCTCTGATGTACAAGAGAACAAAGAATTGCTGTCAAGCTTTCGAGTTTATTATAGTCTAAATCAGGCTACATCTTATCTCTACATTGCACATACAGTGGTACCTTGGTACTCAACTGTTTTGAAACTCATACCGAATTTGGTACTTAATGCATTTTGACTTGAAAATTTTGTCCTGGTACTCATCAGTTGTTTAGTACTCAACACAAGCTAGAAATTGTTGGTGTCTTATGAGGAAAAAAAATTGGTTGGTACTAATTTTGTTACTCTTCACGTCTCCTGAAACCAATTAACAATGAGTACCAAGGTACCACTATATTTGATTATTTGAAAAACAATCTGAAAACTATTTTTAAATGGTAGCATTCCCTGCTCGAAAATTTATTTATCTTTGTGTCAAGGATTAATTTTATTTGTGATATGATTGATTTTATGCCTATTTATTGATAGGTCCATTCATTTAAATATAATTTTATTAACATTTGATGTTGTGAATCCGCATGGGCTATGTCAGGAGTATGCAGAAACAATTTGAAATATAAATAAAACAAATGCTATTAAAGGAAGCCTCCATACTTGCAAGCACGAAATAACTGACATTTGATTTTTTTTTTTTAGACTTCTTGACAAACAACAAAAATAACATCTGAGGGTATTATAAAGGCAAAGATCTTGGCTGAAGACTGAGGCTTTTCCCCCCCTTGTTTGTGAGATGGTTAAACAAGAAGAAAAGTTCGAAAGAATCAAGTTAGGAGAACAAGTCTTTTTTCTCATTCTTACATTATTCGAGATTGGACTAACTGGATTGGACACTTGACAATTTCTTTGACTTAGGAGAACTTTTTCATGAAATGTAGCTTCAAGTAACAAATAGTAAGGAAAATTATGGTCATGCAACCTAATGCCACATGGTTCTGCCATAACCCCCAAGTAGTTGCATCGATCCCTTGGCTTTTTAGGTATTGTTCTCCAGTGCACCTAGAAAGAAATACAGGCAGAGATTTTTAATCACCAGATGCTCCACCACAGATCAGAGGTGGTATTCAGCAGGTTCTGACCAATTCTGGAGAACCGGTAGTGAAAACTTTGAGTAGTTTGTAGAACCAGTAAATACCACCTCTGACCAGCCCCATCCTCATCTATTCTCTGCCTCCCGATCGGGAGGAAATGGCGATTTTGCAGTAACCTTTCCCTGGAGTGGGGTGGGAATGGAGATTTTATAGTCTCCTTCCCCTGCCAAGCCACGCCATGCCCACCAAGCCACACCCACAGAACAGGTAGTAAAAAGTTTTGAATCCCACCACTGCCACAGATGTAACAAGCTTGTGTGATACCAATAGGGGAGAATATTTATAGTTCAGAGTTGAAATATTTGTGGTTCAGGGGTCCTTGGTGCTCTCTGAGCTTGGTTGTTTTCTTGCAGATGTTTCATAACCCAAACTAGGTAATATCAGTACATCTGGATAATGTTACCTAGTCTGGGTAATGAAACATCTGCGAGAAAACAACCAAGCCCTTCTTCTGTGTCTTCTGTGTATCTCCCTCGGGGATGAGGCCCTCAGCATTCCCTGCCACCCCGCTCTGATGGGTCATGTAGATGTGAACAGCAAGAGAGTCCCTCAGATAACCTGGTCCCAAGCCATGAAGGGCTTTAAAGGTGACAACCAGAACCTTGAATTGCACCCGGAAGCAAATTGGCAGCCAATACACACCGGAGTCTACACAAAACCATGTGGGCCACTGCATTTTTTACCAATGGGAGCTTTCGGATGCTCTTCAAGGGCAGCCCCATATAGAGCATGTTACAATAGTCAAGACTGGAAGTGATTAGGGCATGGATGAGGATTGGTTTGAGGGGGCCTTAAAACCATCACATAGTAATATTGTAAAATCAGGTTAGTTGTGTGATGACCCACTTAATGATTGACATGATTTACAACCATAATTCCAAGCTCAATTACGGTTGTAAGTTGTTGGTATTATCAGTGCAAAGTCTTCACATAAGAAAACATATTCTGGGGCACCTGATCAGACACAGGTGCTTTCTCCTCCTGATTCCCACTTTAAAATTATTCAAGACTTCATTAACAATAATATTGAAAGGCTAAGATGTCCTTTCTTTCACTTATAGTACCTCGTACCAAGATTGCCTCAAGTCTTTAGTACTAGGTAGAGAAAAACAAACATCATACTTACGGCTGAATTGTGCTAAAGTCTGTGCAATTGGAGTCTTCATTTGTATGGAAATTGCAGAAGTCAAGACCCACAAATTCATTAATCTGCAGTGCCTTTGAAGATGAGGAAACAATTGTGTTTTTGAAAGCATATCCAAAACAATGCATTCAGAAGTATTACATATTACGTGCTTAGACTTACAATATACCCATTTCTGTTAGAATTGCCTGTTTAGTTATATGTTTAGCTGCACTGGAGCCATAACCCATAAGGATAAATCAATATTCTCTCCTTGTATTATTAAACTCATAAAATCACAGATTCTGAGGTCTTGAAAGGATTTGATTTGTTTGCTATTCAGCAACACAATTGTGGGCTAGAGAATGTTTGTGGATGGATGGATGGATGGATGGATGGATGGATGGATGGATGGATAGATGGATTCGGTGGCAGAGTGCAGTATTGAAGGCTACTTCTGCTGACTACCAGCTGCCTGCAATTTGGCAGTTCGAATCTCACCAGGCTCAAGGCTGACTCAGGCTTCCATCCTTCCGAGGTCAGTAAAATTAGGACCCAGATTGTTGGGGGCAAGAGGCTAACTCTGTAAAACCACATAGAGAGGGTGGCATATGTCTAAGTGTTATTGCTATTGCTATGGACAGACAGATGGACAGAGAGATATGCATTCTTTTCAAGATGATGTAGCACTTACTGTCATGCCATATCGAGGGATGCTGAAGTACTGGAGCCACGAAAGCCATGACAGAACACTGGTGAGATTTACCAGTAACCCGGAGAAAATCTGAGGATAAAATCAAAGATGCAAAATTCAATAAAAAAAGGAATGTAATTTTTGAAACTATACTTAATAAAGGATCAAACGTTTCCAGGAATGTTGAAGGCTGTTCTGTTTTCTCAACTAAATCCTTTCGCTTCCTTCTGCGTGTAGTATCTTCTGTATCCCATCTTAGTTTTACAAACTATTTACCATCAAATTGACCTAGTGGTAAGAGAAATGCCCACATTTGGGCATGCTGGCTGGATGTTGATGTGTAACATACCTGATCAGCATTATGTGGGGTATGGATGATAATAGGGTGGGGGACAAGCAAATAGTTAGGGTTTGTCAATAGGGAAGTCACAATCATGCAATGGAAACACTTTCTTATGTGTGTTGTGGCAACAAATTCCAAAGGAAAGGGCTTTGATTCCATGATTTATTTATTTATTTTATTTATTTATTTAGTAAATTTATAGGCCGCCCAATCCCAAAGGACTCCGGGCGGCTTACAAAGTGAAAAGAAGAGAAATTAATAAAAAATAAAGGAAAACAATTTAAAAACATCACACATGCACCCAATCTGATTGGGGCTGGACCCCAACAATGAGGTCAACAGCCCCAGGCCTGCCAGAACAGCCAGGTTTTAACAGCTTTTCGGAAGGCTATGAGAGTGGGCAAGGTCCGGATCTCCTCCTCCGGGGAGCCGCCAGCCAACATTGTAACATGATTGTGGTGGGTGAACATTTTTTTGAACCCTTGGCTATCTGCTGTGGCCTGTCGGCCACTGGACCCTCCAGCAGCTAAATCAGAGGGGGAGGGGGAGGCTTGAGAGACAGGGTCAGCATCCAAGCAACCTGAGAGCTCCGAGGAAGAAGAAGGAACGGAGCTGTCAGAGAGAGAGAGAGAGAGAGAGACAGAGAGAGAGAGAGACAGAGTGGAACTTGGGCCGTCTGTCAGCCCTCAGATGGAGAGTCAACAGCGCCCAGATCTGGGGGTGGCTGATGAAGCAGAAGAGGAACAGCTGGTTCCTCTAGTGCCTGATGCGCGGAATGCACAGACTGCAGAGGAGAGGAGAGCAGTGGAAATCTGTGAGTCGATCCTTGGGAAGGATGAGCCACCGCTGCTGATCTAGCCCCACCCTCTGGAGATAAAAGGCAGGGGGCAGAGATGAATAGATGTGGCCGACAACTATTCATCTTCTAGCTGGATGGACATTAACCTGTGTTGAGAAACTTTTTGCCGGAGCTGCCAGCACTCCTAATTAAAAGAATCTTTGCGTTCACTTCAGAGGGTTTCTCGTGTTTGGGGAGCTGGGTCAGAACCTCTGAAGTTGGACAAAGTAGCCTTAATGAGACATCCGTTCCAGGTACTCACAATCATAAAAACAAAGCTGATAGTCATCAGAAGATTGGCGACAGCCACCACATCGTGTCCTGTAGCAATAGCAAGTGCCATCGAGGTTGCAGTGAATGACACCATCATCAGAGTAAACATCATTATAAAGAAAGCCTCTACAGTGGGTTTCAGGCCTAGAGAACAAGAAAAGCAGGATTGGAATATCATATTGTCAAACACTATTTTACCCTGAGGATTAGATATTTTTTGTTACATAATTCATTCTGATTTGCATAAAGATCCCTTTTAGTTTTTATAATGCCTATAGTTAGGGATGCGGTGTTAGGATGCAGTGGCTCAGTGCAGAGGTGGGTTGCTCCTGGTTTTACTACTGGTTCGCTTCATGTGCCCATGCACAGTTCAATGTAAATTGTTTTTTGCGCATGCGCAGAACAATTTACAATGAACTGCGCATGCGTGCACACTACTAAACAACAACTGGCAGCGGCGACCAGGGAACCAGTTCAGGGGCGTGGCCAGCCTGGGTCGCTGCCGGTTCTGTGACCCAGGCCAAAATACCACTACTGAACCAGGCCGAACCAGGAGCAACCCACCTCTGGCTCAGTGGCTAAGACGCTGAGCTTGTCGATCAGAAAGGTCAGCAGTTTGGCAGTTCGAATCCCTAGCACTGCATAACGGAGTGAGCTCCCGTAACTTGTCCCAGCTTCTGGCAACCTAGCAATTCGAAAACATGTATAATGCAAGTAGAAAAATAGGGACCACTTTGGTGGGAAGGTAACCGCATTCTGTGCGCCTTCGGCGTTTAGTCATGCTGACCACATGACCACACTCTCTTCGCCTTAGAAACGGAGGTGAGCACTGCCCCTAGAGCTGGGAACGACTAGCACATATGTGCGTGGGGAACCTTTACCCTTTACCTTATAGTTTTATAGTTTAGTTTTATAACATTTATACACGAAAGATTTGTTTGCAGATATATTTTTCCAGATAGACAAAAAAACAATAAACTTACCTAACATGAAATAAACTATGCAGGTGAAAATTATGCTGGGTAAAGTCCTCATGGGTATTAAATCAGCCATTAGTTTTGAGAAGAAGTATGCAGAAATTCGATAGTATCCACTGATATATTCATGTCTATAACAAAACAGCCAAAAAAAAAACAGATACTCAATTAACTTTCACTTGCAAAAGATCTACATTTTGGACCTCTTAAAACCAGTCTACACAGTATACCACATAATAATATAACTACTATTTATGGAATAAATACATTGTATTCAAACTTCATACATAAAACCTGGCTCAGCATTTCAAGTCTCTATGGCTGAGTTCACAAACTAGATAGATAAATAAAGCAATAAACAAATAAAAAAATAAACATCACCTTTTGATATATCCTAATAATAATATATATCCTAATCACAAACTCCCATTCTTAGAATACACATATTTAACCATTATTTCAGCAAAAACTGTGATTCCTTGTAATTTAAGACATTTCATTTTTGCCCCTGTATATTTTAAAATTTACAGATTAAAGATGGTATTCCAAATTTATTTAGCCAGACCTTTTGTTTCCGAAAAACTTTGTTTTTTATCTCTTGTATATCAATTATGTTTGCCAATTTTGTTTTTAACGAATGTTTTGAATGTTCTTTTGTCTACACATGGAGCTGTGGTGGCTCAGTGGTTAGAATGCAGTATTGCAGGCTAATTCTGCCCACTGCCAAGAGTTCAATCCTGATGGGACTCAAGGTTGACTCAGCCTTCCACCCTTCCAGGGTCGGTAAAATGAGGACCCAGATTGTTGCGGGCAGTAGGCTGACTCTGTAAACCGCTTAGAGAGGGCTGTAAAGCACTGTGAAGCGGTATATAAGTCTAAGTGCTATTGCTAGTACTATCCAGAATCATGAAAGGACTAGGTGGAATTCTTAGTAAATACCACAGATTAAAACTACAAATACAAAGATAGTGACCACTATCTTGAGTTTTTTGATTGCCCTCTAGACACACCCACAGGGACGCAGTAGTTCAGTGGCTAAGATGCTGAGCTTGTCGATCAGAAAGTTGGCAGTTCGACGGTTCGAATCCCTAGCACCGGGTAACAGAGTAAGCTCCCATTACTTGTCCCAGCTTCTGCCAACCTAGCAGTTCAAAAGCATTTAAAAAATGCAAGTAGAAAAATAGGAACCACCTTTGGTGGGAAGGTAACAGCGTTCCATGCGCCTTTGGTGTTTAGTCATACCGGCCACATGACCATGGAGATGTCTTCAGACAGCGCTGGCTCTTCAGGTTAGAAACAGAGATGAGCACTGCCCCCAAGAGTCAGGAAGAACTAGCACATATGTGCAAGGGGAACCTTTACCTTATAGACACAGACACACAAACACCATAATGACATTCAAACTTGCACACCCCTTGAGGCCTAGAATGGTTTTCCCCACTCCAGGGAGACCATACTGCAAGTGAAGAGCTAGTAGATTAAAAGATTTATCACCAAATAAAGAATTCTTTTAGATGTTCTTCACCTATTATTATTCCTATTTTGTCTAAGAATGCTTACTTACATAAATATTTTCTTCTCTACCACAAAGAGTTCAATTGCTGAGATGCTGCTGAAACACTGATTAGTAGTCATAAAGAACATGGCACCAATTCTAGGAAAAACACAGGTTGTCATTGTGAGAAACTGGTCTTTTCAAGCAGCTTTTAGTTAAAAAATAATAATAACTGAGCCCAGTGCTCCTGAGTTTTATTTTCTTAGCAAAAAAATATTCTGTCCCTTGTGCTCTACAAGGTGAATAGTAGATCAAAGAGAATGGCTTAGAAAAGGAAAGGAAAAGGATCTACCAAAAAAAAAAAAACTGGCTGAGAAAAATATAAATGATAAACCACGAGAGTGATCTGGCTGACTTTCCCCCCTAAAAAGTTGTCAGAAAAGGAACAACAATCTTGCTTTAATCTTGATCAAAAAACACATGTTTTTTCAAAATTAAAACAAGGAAAGTTATTACTTCTGGCAACCTTTTTATGTCAATTTTATGTGAGTGGTTTTTGACTTTAGAAGCAACAGATCTTGCTATTAAACAGGGCAGAAGTAAGGATGTCACCCACTTTTAGGAAAAGCATACCCTATTTCAATATTCCCAGCCCTTTTCAGAGCAGAAATAAAGCACTATCTCCAAAATATAATTTGTATAACGATGCCATTATGCAAAAACACGTACATAGTGATAAATATCAGACAAAATAGTGGAAGTCTCTTGTAATGTCCTACTTTCCAATTCCCCATACATTTTTGTGTAAATGTCTCAATTTGTTAAAATAAGGCTTCATTTTATTTCAAGTTATCCTTGTTGGAATTCACACTCAAAACCAATATCATTCATTTGATCACCATATTATCCCCAAAGGACTCACCTATTTTGCAAACCTTTGGCATCGTTTGTTACACCAAAGAATATGGCACCCATGACTAATCCCAGGAAAATCGTAACCAATAACTGAAATATAAATATATCATATTATGTTCAGTTGTTCTTTTATACATCGTCATCGAGCACAAATTGACATCATCAAAACCAAAGACAATTTTGGCTTCCTTTTCTCCTCCAAATGGCCTTCATTCATTCTTTTAAAAATGAAAGCCAACATGCTATAAAAAAACAAAATTTCCAGCCATCACTACTAACCCGTGTTCAATTTAAGATAAGATAAGTGGAGAAGAGAGGAGAGGGAAGGAGATAACCTTTATTGTTGACTCAGCCTTCCATCATTCCGAGGTCAGTAAAATGTGGACCCAGATTGCTGGGGGCAAGAGGCTGACTCTGTAAACTGCTTAGAGGGGGCTGTAAAACACTGTAGAGCTGTATATAAGTCTAAGTGGTATTGCAATTGCTATTCTCTTTTTTTTTTTACCATCGGCATGCTGGCATACATTAAGAATGAAATTCTGTTGCCTGCTCTCATCATTTTCTGTTCTGAATACATAGCGGAAAGAGGAAACTTGAGATTTCAAAAGGTTGATGCTATATTTAACATAAGGTTTGAGAATACATTGAGACCCATAAAAGTTTGAAAACACATCCAAGTCACAATGAGCCAAGCATGAGACTTAAATGGAGGCTTGAATAACAATCAGCATTTAATCTTTGATCAAAGTTTAAAGACATGATGGTCAGTTGTTCTCAACATACTCCAAGGATATGCAGGGAAGAACAACCCTTCAGAGAAGGTGTAGCTCCTTTTAATACAGTTAGAGACATCATAGAATAACATCCTGGCTTTACAATACTCCTGACTAGCCTAATCAGCATTATCTCTCTTCTCTGTTCCCAGGATTGGCCATTTGGCCCCCTGTTGGAAGGACACAGATCAAAGGTGAGATACTTTCTTAGGCAGGATGGGGACATATCAAAGGTGTCAATTTTACAGCTCTTTACAGCTCCATTCCGGGATAAGTTCTATGCCCATAGATTGCAGATTGATAAGAGTTCAAAATGGCAAGGATCACAAGTTTTGACATTTTCCAGATATTCTACAGACCCTAATAACAGGGCCACAGGAAATCAGTTGCAGGGAACAAAAGGCACTTACAGCGTGCAAGCTTATATGTTGCAAATAAAAGGCATGATATATGTGTGTTACAGAAAACAAATATTTCTACTAATCACCAAGTTTGTATCTTTATTACTATTCCCCTTCATTATTTAATTTATATTAAATGTGAATGGCTAGTTTTAGGAGTAATTGTTAGTTTCAGGAAAAGTTTGGAATTGTATTAGTAGTTAACACAACTGATGTTTCACAAATTAGAACAATTTGTTTAGTCTACATAAGAATATTGGGAAACAGTTATTCTAGGGAGATCTACTGACTTTATGCAACCATCTCAAGCTGCCAATAAGGGGGAATATTTGTAATTTAGGGTTGAAATGAAGAGCCTTTGATGTTCTCTGAGCTTGCTTGTTTTCTTGTAGTCGTTTCATTACCCTAACTAACATCAGTGCTGATGATATTACCTAAGTACATAATGAAACGTTTACAGCAGGGGTGGGTTTCAACCGGTTCGCAGCGGTCCCCGTGAACCGGTTGGTCGGCGAACCCGGAATTAAGTAACTTCCGGGAACGGCGAAGGGCCCACCCGCCCGCCCGTGCTCCTTACCGGTCTTTGAAGGCTTCTGCGCTTCCACGCAGGCGCATGGCACATACAGCGCCTGCGCGATTCTCCGCGAGCAGCTGGATGGCACATACAGCGCCTGCGCGAGTCTCCGCAAGCAGCTGGAGCATCGCGCAGGCGCTAAGACGCATGCATGAACTGCGCACGTGCACGAGGACGCCGCCGGCCCCGTTCCAACTGAACCGGTTGGAACGGGATTAGCAACCCACCCCTGGTTTACAGGAAAACAAGCAAGGTCAGAGAGCACCAAGGATCCATCATCTCAAGCTGTGTCACCATGGGATAAGATAGATATGGTGAGGATTTCTCATCCTTTATACAAAAGATCTTAGAATGCTCTGTAAAGGCTATGTTAACTCAAGAATTCTGGAACCTGTAATCCATGTGTGAAGAACAATAAGACAAAAGGGGCATTTAGTCTTTAAACAGAGAGCAAAACATATTATTGAAATAGTTGAACGAAAATGTTTCCACGAAAATAAGAAGGGTCTTATTTTCTTTTGACCCCTGAAATAAACCCTTGGCCTTATTTTCAGGGAGGTCTTATTATTTTTGAGGTGTAGGAGGCGGTGAGCATGGTCACCTCATGACTGCTGCTGTGTTGCAAAGTTTTCAGGGAGGGCTTATTTTGGGGGGAGGGCTTATTTTAACGCATGCACTTATTATCTGGGGAGGGCTTATTTTCAGGGAAACAGGGTACAAGTTGAACTACAAGAACTACACAGCGTTGTTTAAAATTTCAGCCAATGTAATGGTATCGGGCTATTGAGAGTTGATCTTTAAGAGATTCCAAAAATTGTCAAAAAGACCTAGTGTCAAAAATCGTGCAACTAAGCCAATTATATTAGAGAGCAAGGATCATAGCAAGACCAGTCTGAGAAGATTAATCCAGAGGTTTAAAGGAATACCTTGGAGCATTTACAGATTTCATTTCAAAACCATTCCTAAGGAGGTTAGGAAGATCAAAACAATCGAGAGGGACAGGAAGTTAGGACTCTCAGCCCTGGGGGCAGTATAATGCTCTTAAAGAGCATAATTCTTGTCACAAGGTCAAGCTTTTACAATGCAATTAAAGGGATTTTCTTAACATCAACATACCACATCAAAGGAGGTTATGATGAGGCGATTATCGCCCCGTGGAGAGCAAAGGTTTAACAAGAAATCAAACAGATCTAATCATTTTATTAAGCTCCACTTCTAAAGTTCCCCAACACCACCAAACCTCTAAGAAATGATGATGAAAGGGGACAGATCATATCTGCTGTGATTTCTCCCTGGCAATTAACCTTTAAAACATAACTATTACACTATCGGGGACGCAAAAAGTCTTTGTTTATTGAATCTAAGAGGACTTCCACACAGAATAGAATAATAGACTTGGAAGGGACTTTGGAGATCTTCTAGTCCAACCCCCTGCTTAGGCAGGAAACATTATAGCATTTCAGACAAATGGTTATCCAATCTCTTCTTAAAAACTTCCAGTGTTGAAGCATTCAAAACTTCTGGAGGCAAGTTGTTCCACTGATTAATTGTTCTAACTGTCAGGAAATTTCTCTTTAGTTCTAAGTTGCTTCTCTCCTTGATTAGTTTCCACCCATTGCTTCTTGTCTTGCTTTCAGAGAATAGATTGACTCCCTCTTCTTTGGGGCAGCCCCTGAGATATCAGAACACTGCTATCATGTCACCCCTAGTCCTTCTTTTTATTAAACAAGACCCAATTCCAGAAACTGTTCTTTATATGTTTTAGCCTCCAGTCCCCTAATCATCTTTACTGCTCTTCTCTGCACTTGTTCTAGAGTCTCAACATCTTTTCTACATTGTGGCGACCAAAACTGGATGCAGTATTCCACGTGTGGCCTTACCAAGGCATTATAAAGTGGAACTAACACTTCACGTGATCTCGATTCTATCACACACAGTCACTGGACTCACCTATCAAATCTTCCACAACAATTTCAAGCTGTTAAATTAGCATCCGTCATTACTTACAGCTCCTACAGCTGGCTAATGGAAAGATACAAAAATGACAGCCAGCTTATCCTCACCCTTATTCTTCTCTTCTCATATTTGCTTTTTTGCAGCCAGAAGGATAAAAAAAATAGGGAGAATCAGGAAACTACTGTGTGAGATGAGCAGGAAATTAAGACAACAGGGTGTCTCAGCTGCAGGAAAGTAGCGAAACATGCTAGAGGCAAAATACCTGTAGAGAAAGAGTCTCCAACCTTAGCAACTTTAAGACTCGTGGATTTCAATTCCCAGAATTCTGGGAATTGAAGTTCATGAGTCCTAAAGTGTCAAGGTTGGAGATGCATAATAGAGGGCAGAGGTTCTAGGAGGTCCAAGAGGCAGAAGTCCCAGTCAACAAGAAATTTACAGCTCTGTTGTGGCCCAGCAAAAGCCGTTGGAGCTGCCACCAGACTCCGACAGCGAGGGGTCCTATGAGTCGGCTCTGGAAGATGTGGAGGACTCTGGACAGGGCTCCGACTCCGAGCAGGGCGCAGAGAAGCTGGTTGGCCACCAGGAGGTGCCTGAGGCCTGGAGCAGCGGTGAGAGCCAAAGGGAGCGTGCTCCCGAAGTCAAGCCTTAGAGTAGTGTGGAGGAGACAAGGGAGTGTGATCCTGACGTCATGCATTGGAGCAGTGGGGAGGAGACAAGGGAGTTGGTCCTGGATGCCTGGCAATGGAGGGCTAATAGGCGTAAAGAACAGTTACGCAATTACAGGAGATAATGAACTCAGCTGGTGGTAATTAGGCTCCTCTCAAGACTATCAAAGGAATGGCTTTCCACACGCTCGTCGCAGGAGTCAATGTATTTACTAGAGCTGGAGAAGCTATTGTGGCTCTCTTGGCAGGCTGGATTGCTGCCAAGGCCTAGTCTGTGTGTTAATAAATCTTTGAAGTATCTTTGTGCGTGCTTTAGTGTAGGACGAAGGGGGTCAGAACACAGCTCCATAAGAAAATATGAATTACATCCTTTGGATCAGGAAATGGAGTGATAATCAAGTTAGATAGTTTCCTGACTGCTCTTTAGAAGGCCAGATCCTGAAGATGAAACTCAAATACTTTGGCCACCTAATGAGAAGGAAGGACTCCCTGGAGAAGAGTCTCATGCTGGGAAATATTGAGGCCAAAAGAAGAAGGGGACGACAGAGAATGAGGTGGCTGGATGGAGTCATCGAAGCAGTCGAAGCAGTCGGTGTGAGCTTAAATGGCCTGGAGGAATGTTATCCATGAGGTCGCAATGGGCTGGACACGACTTTGCAACTAACAACAACAACAACAAGACAACTAAGTCCCAAGCAAAACCTCACCAGCTTCAGTAACAACAGCACTTACACTGGTATTTATATATCTCTTCATAAGAGCTTTACAGCCTTCTCTAAGTGATTTACAGAGTTGGCATATTGCCCCCAAAAATCTGGCTCTTCATTTTACCTACCTCAGAAGGATGGAAAGTTGAGTCAACCTTGAGCTGGTGAGAATTGAAGTCCTGGCAGTTGGCAGAATTAGCTTGCAATACTACATTCTAACCACTGTGCCACCACAGCTTATCTACACTTAGAGTAAACGTAAGACTGGAATGTCAACAGATAGGACGCTTGAAACTTTTAAAATTACCTGTGCTATGGAGGCTTGAGGATTACCTATTAAATTTTTGAACATCCGTTTGGAGACCCACTTCATCTGATGAAAGAAGGAAGTGGAATAGGTGATTTTTTGGAAAGTGGTCTCTTTGGTTCCGCCCTTCAAAGACAGCTTTTCCAATTCTGTTTTGGTTTCTTGATTGTGAGAAGAAGTGGAATACTTCTCTACCAATTTCTCTGCCAGTGTCTGATCTTGAGTGCCATCTTTAAAGAGATAAGAGGAAAATTAATTACGTACATTGAATACAGTTTTGCATTCTCTGGGTGGGATGTCAATTTGGCTTGAACGTTGTGAGAATATTGTTGCTTAAATAGAAGTAATCCTTGACTTGTGACCACAATTGAGCTCCACATTTCTGTTGTTAAGCGAGACATTTGTTAAGTGAGTTACAACTTTTTACAACTTTTCTTCTTTTTACAACTTTTCTTCTGCCACAGTTGTTAAATGAATCATTGTGGTTATTAAGCTAGTAACAAGGTTGTTAAGTGAATCTGACTTCCTCATTGAACTCTGCTTGCCAGAAGTTTGCAAAAGGTGATCATGTGACCCAGGACACTGCAGCCATCATAAATATGAACCAGTTGCCAAGCATCTGAATTTTGATCATGTGACAGGTTGAAGCTGCAACAACGATCGTATGAAAAATAGTCATAAGTCATAAGTCACTTTTTCGGTGCTGTTGTAACTTTGAACAGTCACTAAATGAACTGTTGTAAGTTGAGGACTACCTATATTTATAATAATGATGATGACAGAAAACTGTACAAACTATAGATCTCAGCAAAGCCATTTCAGAACTGTTTGTTTGTTTGTTTGTTTGATCGATCTATATCTGCTTTTCCTTTAGGAACATGAGGAAACATACATATACTGAATCTCTTCATTTCGATTTTCTCCATAACAACCTTGGGAGATAAGTTAAGCTCAAACAAAGTTACTGAATCGAAGTCACCCAGTGAATTTTTGTGTAGGTGAGTTCAAACTTTGACTTGCATCTCACCGATCATAGTCCAAAACCTTCCTTATATATCCTTTTATTTATTTTGAATTTTTTACTACACTTTTACATCTAAAGGTGGCTCATAGTGATGCATATTAAAATCTGAGATGAAATAACAACAATACAATACCGACATTAAAAGGTTGGTAAAAAGATGGAAATAGTAGAAAGAACCTAAGTTAGTCAATGATGGCCAAAAAATCCAGAGTCTGGTAGTATCTTACTAGAAGGCAAGATAAGAAACAATGGAGGGAAACTAATCAAGGAGAGAAATAACCTAGAACTAAAGAGAAACAGTGACAACAATTAGGAGAACAGCTTGCCTTCAAAAGTTGAGTGTGTTCCATCACTGGAGGCTTTTAAGAAGAATGTGGACAGTTACTTGTCTGGAATGTTAGAGTCTCCTGCTTGAGCAGGGGGTTGGACTAGATGACCACCAAGGTCACTTCCAACTCTGTTATTCTTTTTTGGGTAATAACTTTTATTAAAAGGTACCAGCTTTTGTGGGCTGTAGCTCACTTCACCAGATGCATAGAGTAGCTAGATGTTTGATAAGGCTATGGTTTAATGCAGTCCAATTAACCCTGTGGAACAAAGTGTTAATCTGGTCAATTTTTCTGTCATCCATTTATCAGGGCTGGTATTAAAATATAATCTATGTAATGATGGATGCAGCTTTCCCTACTTTCTGTGGCGCCACGATTAGTGAAAGCTATGCAGCCTTTGGGAATAGTGACATGCAAAGGAATCTAATATACTTGGATATATGTTCCTTGCTGTTCCATTTGCACTATTCAAATCCTAAGGGAGTTCAACAACAGAGTTGAGAGTGCGAAAAGCAGATTGCCTCTCCGTATAACATACCAGATTCCGAACAAGGAGCTATGTTTTGCACACTATACCTTTGTCGGTGTCATTATGAGACGCCACAGCTGTCGAGTCTCCATTAATGATATCCAGGAAGAAGTCAGCAGGGTTATTGTATGGTTCACACTCATAACCTCAAAAAGAAAGAAAAGAAAGAAATGCTTCTGCGTCCTTTCAATGGTTGATAAAAAAACATAGGGCAAAGCTTTTCTGACAATACCTCAAATATCTACCTGACTGTTTGCTAGAGTTGGCCCAAAACAGGCTCCGTAGATTCATTCATAAAATTGAGGACAGAGAAATTGGGTAGACATTTTCTCTGAATTTCTCCAGGGGAAGCAAAAAACTTATCCACCAGTTTCAAAAATGCAGGACTCCACCTTAGCAAAGCTAGTAGCATCGGCACTGCTGTTTTCCTTTGGGATTTAGTGCTGATGACAGGAACAAGAGCGGATGGTTTATAGCGGGGGTCCCGAACCATCGATCCATGGACCAGCACTGGTCCGCAGGATGCCAAAACCTAGGCTGCGCAAACAAGCAAAGTCCCATCCGTTAGATGCAGGGAGCACATGAAACTACGTCCCTCCTCTGGTCCAAGAAAAACCTCTCCACAGAATTGCTCTTTGGTGCCCCCAAAGTGGGAGACCGCTGTTTTAAAGGAGGACAGGATATTTCCATCAGGGACGTGCAGTTAGGGGAGGCAAGGGAGGCAGAGCCTTACCACTGTCATCATGAAAAGAAAAAAAATGTAAAAGGAAAAAGGCTGAGGTGGCATTTGCCAGTTCTCCGAACTACTCAAAATTTCCGCTATCAGTTCTTCGAACTACTAAAAATGTCCGCTACCAGTTCTCCAGAATCTGTCAGAACCTGCTGGATTTCAATCCTGGGACTAAGAAAATTGAGGGAAGGCCTCGAAATATGATGAGCCTCTGAAGAAGATCTGTGATCGCTTTATGCAAAGCCTCTCCAAATAATTACCAAGATCTAATATATAGGTTTAAATTAAGCAAGGTAATTTATAATTTTGTTTATATTGATACTCCATGAGCAATCTTGCCCTTTGCTGTTGTCTTGGAACTAAGAGTCCTACTGAATCTTTGGAAGACTAATCTCAGACGTAAATACTTCTCCATCAACATTATGGTTCCAAATAAAATCAGATCCCAGATCTGTTTTTTGAAAAAGAAAAGGTGATATTCAGACATTCAATAAATGTCTGAGTCAAGCCTTCTTGACTCTTACCAATGGTCTTGAAGTATTCTAAGGCATTCTGAGCAGGTCCATGATATAAAAGTCTCCCCGCAGCCAACAAGGTCAGTTTATCAAACAGCCTGAAAATGGAGTAGCGTGGTTGATGAATGGAAAAAATAATGGTTTTCCCTTGCTTGGACATCCTGCACAGAAAGCAGAAAAATGTTAAAGAGCTAAAGTTAAGTCCTTAAGATAAAATACCCTGAAAATTATTATTGATCATTCAAATCCTAGGTTTTGGGATTTTTTTGGTGGGGAGGGGATGAATTAGTACTACCAATAGCACTTAGACTTATATATCGTTCTACATGCTTTATAGCCCTCTCTAAGCGGTTTTCAGAGTCAGCCTATTAAAACACCCATCTATCCATCTGTCATTTTGTGTGGCTGTGCAAAATGTCAATATTTTAACTGGTCTCTTTCTTTTCATTATCCTCTTTATTTTTTTCCCTAGGAAGTGGGTGGGGCTTTTAAGAAAGCTGCTTCTGAATTATATCTTGAGCCTCTCAACGGGATGTTGTTATAGAAAATGGCCTTCTTTTATTCTATCTGTGAGCATAAATACTGTAGCGTAGCATCATTTCCTATTATAGAATCATGGAATCAAAGAGCTGACATGGACCTCAGAGGTCATCTAGTCCAACCCTCTGTTCAAGACAGGAGTCTTATTCATCACAGCCAAACGATTGTCCAGTCTGTTTTTGAAAACCTCAAGTTATCTTCTGTCATTTCTGCATGGGAGCCCTTCATCTCGTAATTACCTTTTCAACAGCAGCAAAACGGCATTGGCGGTGCTGGCATCAAGGCCAGTGGTTGGCTCGTCTAAGAACAAGATAGCCGGGTCGGTAATGAGCTCCATTCCAATATTGGTCCTTTTCCTCTCTCCTCCTGATATACCACGAATGAACTGAGTTCCAACCTAAAGGAAAAGGGGAATGTCTACGATACCATCTTCTTGAAAACATTTTCAGGCAGAGATTGTTTAGCACCCAACAATACAAGACTCATATATGAATCTGTTGGTTAAAAAAAAAAAAAAAACCCTGGAAGATAAAGGAGAATATTTGTAGCTCAGGGTTGAAATGAAGGGTCTCTGAGCTCGCTTGTTTTCTTGCAGATGTTTCATAACATCATGAAGATGTTACCTAGTTTGGGTAACAAAATGTCTACAAGAAAACAATCAAGCTCAGAGAGTACCAAGGACCCTTCCAATTCCAACCAATATATATTGATTAGCAGTAGTACATTAGTACAGACACAATGTTAATACATTGCCACTTTTGGGAACCGTTTGTTGAACCCTAGTTCAGGGATGATAAGAACAAGCCATAATAAAATCTGGTTTAAGTATTCACTCTGTACTTCACCTCCATTTATTTGTCTAATAATCTCCTAACCTGGTTCATATTTCCTTCTACATTGTTCATTAGAAAGCTAATACACTGCTTCATCTTCTTAAGACCATTTTTTCTCAGTCTGATAGTTTAGTAGGCAGAGTTTTGTATTTTTCATATTTGTATATTTGTATATTTAATGTAACAATTAGCATGTAAAAAGTTTAGCATGTGGTAGCATGTAAGTCTCCTGTTCTTCACTTCTCCTAAAGGTTGATATTGTAGTTAGATTATGCAGAAGTGTTACAGATCATACACTAGGTCTCCCTTTTAATGCCACAAAGAGCACAGCCAAATTGTGTTTGACTTCAAATAAATTAAAGGAGGAATATTATATTCCCCATGTCCTGGGAGGCGTGGGATAGACTTTGGAATAAGTATAGTGTCAACTCGTAAAGCGTTCATGGTCTGCTCTCAAGTTGCCATGGGCCAGATATATAGAGATAGAGATATAGATATATAGATCCAAATCTAGATGAAGGCAGATCTTCTATATGTGTGTGGGTTTATGTATGTTGAAGGCAAAATCCTGAATATGGTGTATCTAGAAAATCATGTTATATTGCTAACAAATATTCCTGAGTAATAGGTCCCAAATGAAAATATATATATCGATTGACATTATAACACTCTCTTGGTGCCCTCCAGAGGGTTTTTTAATCAATTCTGGCTGCCTTGGTGACCTTAGGGCATGAGGTTAGGCAAGGTCTAATGCAGGGGTCTCCAATCCCTGATCCCATGAACCAGCACCAGGCCACAGCATGCCCAGAAACCAGGCCATGCAAACAAGGGAAGCCACATCCACGGGAAACCATGCTCCCTCCAGTCCCCACGCTCCCTCCATGACTTGGACGAGGGGATAGATGGAGAACTCATCAAATTTGCAGATGACACCAAACTGTCAGGAATAGCCAACACTCCAGAAGATAGGCTTAAGATACCGAAGGATCTTGAAAGACTTGAACATTGGGCACGATCTAACAAAATGAAATTCAATGGTGAAAAAAGTATGGTTCTGCAATTAGGCAAGAAAAACAAACTGCACAGGTACAGTTTATGTGGTACCTTGCTCAATAGTAGTAACTGTGAGAGGGATCTTGGAGCCCTAGTGGGCAACCATTTAAATAGGAGGCAGCTGTGTGCAGCAGCTGCCAAAAAGTCATCACAGTTCTAGGCTGCATAAACAGAGCGATAGAATCAAGATCACGTGAAGTGTTAATACAACTTTATAATTCTTTGGTAAGGCCACATTTGGAATATTGCATCCAGTTTTGGTTGCCATGATGTAGAAAAGATGTGGAGACTCTAGAAAGAGTGCAGAGAAGAGCAACAAAGAGGATTAGGGGACTCGAGGCTAAAACATATGAGGAAAGGTTGCAGGAACTGGGTATGTCTAGTTTAATAGAAAGAAGGACTAGGGGAGATATGATAGAAGTGTTCCAATATCTCAGGGGTTCCCACAAAGAAGAGGGAGTCATTCTCCAAGGCACCTGAGGGTAAGACAAGAAGCAATGGGTGGAAACTAATCAAGGAGAGAAGCAACTTAGAACTGAGGAGAAATTTCCTGACAGTGGGAACAATTAATCAGTGGAACAACTTGCTTCCAGAAGTTGTGAATGCCCCAACACTGGATGTTTTTAAGAAGATGTTGGATAACCATTTGTCTGAAGTGGTGTAGGGTTTCCTGCCTGAGCAGGGGGTTCGACTAGAAGACCTCCAAGGTCCCCTTCCAACTCTGTTAATCCTATTCTATTCACCCCATGGAAAAACCTCTCTCTGTGGAGCCTGTCCCTAGTGCCCAAAAGATTGGGGGCCACTGATCTAATGGATCTGGCTTGAATATTTTCATCTGTCTCCCCTAAATTATCAGTCCTGAAATTCTGGCAAAAGCATCACTTAACATCATCACGTAAGTGAAGGGTGGTCCATTTCTAGCGCTGTCTTTACGGAATGTCATCCTCTGCGAGATTTAATTTCATTACCTTTGAATCTGCCACTTTTGTCAATCCCAGCTCTTTGATGATCTGGTTGATTCTCTCTTCTTTTTCATGAGTTTTTACTGTTTTTGGTAGTCTGAGTGCAGCTGAGAACTGGAAGTTTTCCCTCACCGTCAACGTCCCCATCACAACATCATCCTGGAAATACAAAGGACACATTCAGATTATTTCCATTTATTTGCTTCAAACCAGAAATTTGATGAGCAATAAGATATGGGAGGGAAGGATAATCAATTTACCTGTACTACATAGCCAGAGATGCATTTAAAATTGTCAGGCTGTGGGGCACCGTTGATGAAAACATCTCCAGTTAAGCCATGAGGATCTTTCCGTGCTGCTAAAATATCCAGTAATCTAAAAGAGAAATCAGAATTACATGATGTTTGCCACATTGTACTGAAATGAAAAGCGCACTAATGCAATTAACACTTTTGTACCGGAGGTGGTATTCTATCGGTTCGGATTGGATCGCCTGAACCGGTAGTGGAAATCGTGGGTGGCTCCACCCACCAGGGGTGGGATTCATAAAATTTTACTACCAGTTCTGTGGGAGTGTATTGGTGGGCATGGCATGGCTGGGTGGGCGTGGCTGGGTGGGTGTGGCAGGGGAAAGTTACTGCAAAATCCCCATTCCCTCTCAATCAGCTGGGCCTCGGGAGTCAGAGAATAGATGGGGGCAGGGCCAGCCAGAGGTGGTATTTACCGGTTCTCCGAACTACTCAAAATTTCCGCTACCGGTTCTCTAAAACTGGTCAGAACCTGCTGAATACCACCTCTGGACTGACCTAAGGTCAACCAGCTAAAGCGGGACTAGAACTCACAGTCTCCTGGTTTCTAGCCTGGTGCCTGAACTACTAGAAACCTGTCTCATTTACTTCCCTAGGTTCTCAGCTCAATGTATCCTAATCACAGTAGAAGTTCCTCAATATACCTATTGGCATTGGGTCACAATGTCCCTGGTTATCCTGTATTTGTCTCTTTTCTATAATTTATTGCGTAGGGCAGTGGTGGGTTCATACTGGCGTTCCTATCAGTTCGCTGACCGTGCACAAGTGCCAGACGCATGCTGCGCACATGTGCGCACTTGAAAGAAACATGCTTGGAAAGCAGCTGAGGAGCGGCAATTCAATCTGCTGCCCCTGATCAGCTGGGCTTCAGAAGCTGAAATTAAGGTAGGTATAAGCCAGGGGCAGGCGGGCGAGCCCACTTTCAAAGCAACAGAGAACCAGTTCGCTCTCTGCTTGACGGCAGAGTTATCGATTCGGGAGAACCAGTGTGAACCGGTAGAAACTCCTGCCTTGCTCTATGGCATCCCATTTAGGCCCTTTTTCCGCCAAAAGCACATGCACAGAATGTGAACTGAATATGAACGTACACGGTCACTTCTGTGAACCAGTAAGGAAGGTAACTGTATACCACCCGTGGTTTGCATGATTTTGGTTATTTAAAAAAATCTGCAACTATGGGGAAACCCTCAATGAAATGCAATAGAAGGTTAGATAGGGAGTTGGGCAGAGATGATCAAAATCCATCTGGCTCATCTCTCCCAGTCTAATTTTGCAAGCCATTGTTATTCAAGCATGTAAACCAGTTGTTTCTCAACCTTGGCAACTTTAAGAGGTTCAATTCCCAGAATTCCTTAGCCAGGATTACACCATCCTCTCACCAGTGTTATGATCTAGTCTCACTTTGCAAGACTGGCGGTAGTTAAGATTTCAAAGGAAGTAGGACATCATCAAAGCATCAAATTATGATTGGCATCAAAGCAATTTCTGTTACTTCGTTAGCAAAGGATTATAGAAAACCACCGTGAGATGGCGGCTCTTGCGGTTTGGAGGCTGGGTTGGAGGTTAGCAAGCCTGTGCTCGAACCCCGAGTGCTGCCTTGGGAAGGGGGGAGGTGTAAGCACCCATCCTTTGCTCCAGCTATTGCTGGGGACGTAAAAGGAGTCCTCCAGGGGTGGGTTCCGGTAGTCGCTACTGCCAGTTCACTTGTGGATGCGCCGTGTGCATATGCGCAGAGCAATAAAAATTTCTGTGTATGTGCAGGACCGAAAACAAGGAGAACTGGTTCAGGGGGCGTGGCAGGCCTGGGTTGCTGCTGGTTCCAGCGACTCAGGCCACGAAACTACTACTAGTTCTGCCGAACCAGGCCGAACCGGTAGGAACCTACGTACCAATGGAGTCCCCCAACTGGGCATAACCTGAGCAAGGGTGATGTCACTTGCTAATCCTTTCAACGTAGAAGCGCCTCGGCTTCTGGCACGAGTGCGCCAGCGGTGGGATTCACTTACCTTCCCTACCGGTTCGCAAATGAGAGCCCACGCGCGTCTACACATGCGCAGTGCTCACGTATTATGTCGGGGTGGGTGGGCAGAGCGTCCCACAGCTGCTGCTACCAGTTCGCCTGAACCGGACAGAACCAGCTGAATCCCATCTTTGGAGTGCAGATTTATAAAACCACATTTGTCCACTGCTGTAAAACTTACGAAGATTTGCCACTGCCTGTCGGCCCCAGAATTGCATTCAGTCCTGGCGTCATGATTCCACTGAAAAACAAACCAACAAAAAAGTATCACTCTCTAAGCCAGTAGAAACAAGTATCTCAGGTCAGAAATGGGTCTCTGGTGTGGAATACCCAACAGCTGCAAGCTAAAGGCAAGCCGTAATTCAAGGAAGTTTTTCCACCACTGCGGAACTTCTTGAAAAAGATTTTTAAAAAAAAAAAAAAGTCAGAAGAATCCCAATGCAGAAGAAATACTCTGTACATTACAGGTGGTCCTTGAATTACAAGCATTTGTTTAGTTACCTGTTCTGATCCCCCCTCCTTACAGTGAGTCACGCCGACACAAGATTACTACTAGACAATTTATTCACAGTAAATTAACACACTGACAAGACTTTGGCAGCAACCCACAGATAAGAAATACACACAAGAGCTTCTCCAGCTTGTGTCCTGCAAAAAGCCTCCTCCCAAAGTCTCTTCTTATATACTCTCTTGGGAGGAGCCTAATCACAACCACCTGGTCCCAATTATCTTCCATATCTCCGTAGTTGCTGTTGGCGCTTATCTGCCCGTCTTTGCCTGGCATCCGCGACAACCTCCCTTAGCTCCTCCCCACTGCTCCAGGGCCTGACGTCTTCACCACTGCTCCAGGGCATGACATCAGGGACAAACTCCCTTTGGCTTTCACCGCTGCTCCATGCCTCAGGCGCCTCCTGTGGGCCAACCAGCCTCTCTGGTCCCTGCTCGGAGTCTGAACCCTGTCCAGGGTCCTCCACATCTTCCAGAGCCGACTCATAGGATCCCTCACTATTGGAGTCTGTTTGCAGCTCCAATGGCTCCTGCGGGGCCACAACAGTAACCATTCGACCCCCTGGAAGACTGCAATGGCCATAAATATGAGCTAGTTGCCAAGCATCTGAATTGTGGTCACTGTGAACCACAGGGATGCTGCAAAAATCATGTGTGATAAGGAGTCGTACGTCACTTTTTTCAGTGCTATTGCGACTTTGAACAATCACTAAATGAACTATTATAAATCGAGGACTATCGGTAGCAGGAGACTATTTTACCAAAGAAAATGCCCCCAAACCCTGCAAATCTTGCCCACATTTTCCATACAATCGATGATTTTTTTAATATCCAAGATATCCTTTGCCTTAGTTGCTTTTTTTTTCTTGCTAACCTAAAAAAGGAAATCCAGCTTGTGCCTTTCCTTGTATAAATTGTCTACATCCCTGATGGTGAACCTATGGCGCACACATCACAGGTGGCACAGGGAGCCATTGGTTAGAGCATGTGAGGCGTTGCCCTGTTAGTTCCACCGCGCATACACGCTCTGGCAGCTGACTTCGGCCTTCATTTTCAGCCTCCAGAGGGCGAAAAACAACCAACACACAAACCAGAAGTCCGAGAAGGGGTCATGCGCGCATGCGCGGGGGGGTTGCGTATTTAGGATTATGGGTGTGGGCACGCCCGCGCACAACCCACCCACCTCTGCGCTCCCCCCACTTTTGGCATGCAATGGCAAAAAGGTTAGCCATCCCTTGTCCTTCTCATTGTTGCTTTTCTGCATTTTTTCAAACAGAGTTTAAAAATTGGATGAGTAAATGAAAGTCCTTCTAGATACTGAAGAAGTGAAGAAGCTTCTTGGATGGGAAGCACAAAGACTTCAGGGAAAAACAATGAAAGTCCAAGTCCCTTTTGAAAAAAGCACCTCTGGGACAACTATGACTGGATCAGTGGTGGGATTCAGCCAGTTTGCACCTATTCGGGAGAGCCGGTTGTTAACTTTCTAAGCAGTTGGGAGAATCGGTTGTTGGAAGAAATCTCATTTTGTGTTTTTTCCCACTTCACAGGGCTAATCCTGTAAGGAAGGCAGGAAGGAAACATTCTGGTGTTTCTAGCCTAATCTTTATTCCCCCGCTTACAGAAACTGCCTCTCTGGTTAACCCTTATTACATTGTAACAGCTAAGGCGAAGCGCCCATCGACCTGAGTGATGTTGAGTTGGCCACGCCCAACCAGTCACATGACCACCAAGCCATGCTTACCCAGCTGGTCATTAGGGCAGAGAACCGGTTGCTAAATTATTTGAATCCCACCACTGGACTGGATGACTGAGAATCTCCATAGATATCTAGATACAGATAGTCCTCAATTTACAACAGTTCATATAGTGACCGTTCAAAGTTACAAGGGCACTGAAACAAGTGACTTATGATCATTTTTCTTACTTACGACCATTGGAGAATCTCCATGGTCATGTGACTTATATTCTGGACAACTGGTTCATATTTCTATACACAGGATCATGCGATCCCTTTTTGCGACCTTCTGACAAGCAAAGTCAACGCGGAAGCCCGATTCACTCAACAACCGTGCTACTAACATAACCACTGAGATGATTCACTTAACAAATGTGGAAAGAAAGTTCATAAAATGGGGCAAAACTCAATTAACAAATTTCTCAATTAGCAACATAAATTTGGGTTCAATTGGGATCGTGTAAAGGACTACCCGTAGTAGTCAATTGAAATCCATTGATCAAAATATGCAGAAACTTACATCTACTTTCAGAAGTTTTTGCGTGAAAAATAATAATCTTGGCTTCAAAATATAACTGCGACCTCAGGGATACTCTCTGAAACATTGACTTTTTTATGGGTGTCATTAAGTTTGATTACTTCTGCTTTCATCAAACATCGTTTCTAGCTACCTACTGTACATGTACTTGGTTGGATATTCTGCAGGGAGTAACATTTTACTTTTCACACAGAGAGTAATATAATTCAGTTAATTATTTATAGCATCACACACTGATCCCATATCATAATGAACCCCTTACACAGATCAATGATGGAATGATGCAACGATGATGGAAAGTTAACATTTAAAGGGAAAGCCAAACAACAAGCACCCAAGGACAGCAGACAACGGAACCTGATGTTTGAACCTGGGTTATTATACTTCGTGTTTGCTTAATACTTTCCAAGCTAGACAACGCCTTATTTCTCATGTTTTTTCCCCGTGATATCTGGTGGTTTACACTTCATGCCCACAAGATTTTGGAGATTCATCTCATATTCTGTTCTCTTCCAGCTGATTCAGAGGATAAGATTTTTTTGTAGGATCCAATCTGAGTCCTTCAGCGGGACTAGAGGTTTAATCTTCTCTCGTGCTGGAGCCCATCCTCAGGGAACTTCTCTCTATTGGACATTCTGGTGAGAGACAACTTCCCTGAAGATGGCCTTCAGCATGACTCTGAAAGCTCAACAGATAAAGATTCTGGTCCCGGTGACCGACCCAGATTGGATCGATCTTACAACGACCCACCTCTGACTCGATCCACTGAAATTTACCAATGGCCATCATAAAAATTATTCTTAATAGAAAGACACGTCTATTTCTTTTCATTCATAATTTTTTAAAAATTAAGTATGGGATACGACCTAAGCGACTGTAGTACACCTCAAAAAAGACAGCACTTTTTTCACTGCTGCACAGCTTCCACCGGACTCAATCTAGAGGTGGGCTGCTGCCAGTTCAGACCAGTTCAGGTGAACTGATAGTTCTCAGCAACGTCGGGCCCCGCCCATCTGCCCCAGCGCTATCACGTCCTATGTAATCGCCATGTATTGGATGCCATGCGCATGCACCACAGGGCTTGAGGTCCTGGAGAAAACTAAACATGCCTTTTAAAAATAAGTTTACATCATATTCTTATGCATTCCAGTGCTGTGTGTGAGGTAATTTAAGGTGGTTCTGACAAGTGTCGTCGGCATCTTCATATCTGGTCACATGGGTGGCAAGCCACTCCCATCTGGTCACATGGGCAGCAAGCCACTCCCACAAAGAAGGCCACACCCACAGAGTAGGTTCGAACAATTTTTGAAACCCACCACTGCATTATGTGACGCCCACCTCTGACTCGATCCACTGAAATTTACCAATGGCCATCATAAAAATTATTCTTAACAGAAAGATTAGTCAATAAACATTTGATTAGATATGTCCTAGAACAGGGGTGTGAAACTCGATTTTATTGAGGGCCGCATCAGCGTTGCGTTTGACCTCGGGGGGGGGGGGCAAGTGGGCATGGCTAGCTCAATGTCCTACAGTCCATATACAGTCCTCTTCGGCTCTGTTTTCAGCTGCGACAGCTTCCTGCAGCCCTCTGCCAGGCCTTGTGCAGCCATCCCAACCTCCATTTTCGCTAGAGGCACCGCGTGCCGGTCCTTCTCTGTTTCCAGGGAAGCCCCACTCTAAGCAACTCATGGGCCGGATCCGGCCTGCGGGCCTTGAGTTTAACACCCCTGTCCTAGAATATCAGATGAGCTTGTCGTCCTGAGAGGAAAAAAAACACAAACTATATTTTTTCTCATGAGTGTGAACCCTTCTTGATTGGAACTTTCTGTTGATGTAAAATAAATATCACAGATAAGAGTTCAAATATTAACTGTCCAGGAATAGATTCAACTAGTAGATCAGCTGAAGCTGAAAAAAATCACTCTTTACTACGGAAGCCACGGGGGCCTAAATGAAGCTATGCAGGCCCAAATTATCAGAGACAATTTAGTGCAGTGGTTCAGAATTATAGAAATCATGTTCCACGTTGGGTGTGATCTTGGGCCAGTCATTCTTTCTCAGCCCAAGGATGGAGACAATGGCAAACTACTTCTGAAATCTTTCCAAGAACACTAATTCAGGCCAGGCCAGGAGTCTTAAAAGTGCGCTCACACAGACTAAAAAAAATAGTTCAAATTATACACCTGATGCTTCAGTGGAGTACAACCTCAATAAATAGACAAACTCCAAATCCCAGGGATATTATCCAAGTGCCACCATCTGGTCCTAAAAGTTTCCAAAATATTGCATATGAGCCATGTTAAAAAATCCTATGCAAATGCTAAGGATAACTACAAGGAAAACAAGCTGAACATGCAAGTGGGCTTACTAAATGTACATACTTGATATCTCTCAAAATTTCTTTTTCAAGTATTTTTCGACAGCCGATAAATCCACTCTTCGTCTTCACTCTGTAGCTGATGTTACGAAAGGCAACGGTGCTGGTTTTTGTTGAGCTCCATGTCTGAATCTGGATACCATTTGTATTGCAATCTGCCATCGGGACAACAACTTCTGGGCTCTGAGACATCTTTCTAGATTATATTTACTCCTAGGAAACACAGATATGTGTTATTTTTCAGAGAGGCTCTGTCTTTCATTTAATGTTTTATTTTATCCTGCAAATAAAAAAAATGTATAAATGCATAAACAGTATTAAACAATTAACACACCGGCTGCAAATTAATACGCCCTAAAAATTATGTTATAAATTGAACCGTTTTAAAAATATTGATCATATTGCTCAAAAAAATTTACTCCTTTTTTTTAACACTTGTTCAAATGTTAACAACATGCAATTATGGACAATCCAATTCTACATTGTAGATTTCTGCTTTCTATGCTGTAAAAATTATTTCAGGCAATGCCTCTTAGGATATCAGGATCCTCAATCTACCAAATACTAAGAATATACCCATATGTATTCTTAACATTCATTGATTGACCCAGAGCAGGATGAATAGAATATAAAAATAATAATGAATCAAACCTTTATGGAAAAAAAATTATCATTACACACTGGAACTTTGCTTTTTAAACATATCCCCCAAAGACTCTCAGTTATTGATTTTTGAAAAGTTTTTAGATTCTAAAAATGAGAAATTGAAGCAAACTTTTTCCATAGGTCTAGTTTTAACAAGCTTAAGGATTTAATTAATCCCATATCAATGCTAAATGGATTTTATACGGATTTTAATTATTTTTTTCCTTCTGTAATGTTCAGTTTATTTTAAGTCCATATCGCTGCTAAATGGATTTAAATGGGTTTTGATTGTTTTTTCTTTCTATTATGTTTATTTTTAATCACTACATAATATATGTCATTTTTTAAAAGAAAATTAAATACATGCTATCTGGGTGCATGTATAGAGAGTTAGAAATATAGTGGGAAGGAAGGAGGGAGGGAGGGAGGGAGGGAGGGAGGGAGGGAGGAAGGAAGGAAGGAAGGAAGGAAGGAAGGAAGGAAGGAAGGAAGGAAGGAAGGAAGGAAGGGGGAAACTATTTTTTTAACTTTTTTATATATATAAAAATTTTTATTTTTTTCATAACATATAACCACATGTATACTATTACATAGCCAACATCGTATTGTATTATTAAATGTTTACATCAATTCATCTTAACATCAACTCCCAAAAACAATTTTTGGCTCTTCTGCTCTCCATACACCATATTTGTACCTTATCCATCACTTTCTTCTCCCTCTCTCCTCCCTACCTCCTTTCTTCCCTAGGAAGGGGGGGGAACTATTATGTGGCTTTAAATGTGTTGTCCTTTTTCACTGCCAGAGACAATGCCACTATGATTCAGCAAGAGTTAATGTTTTGTTGGCACCAAGGAACAACTACAAGAACATAGAGCACATGTAGACAACAGATGTTAGCTGTGTGAATCGGATTGTATCTGAAAAATACATTTTGCCATTCATTCCTACTTATGGCTCGACATCCTGTAATCAACAGACACTCTGCTCTAAAGGTCTCAGCACATGGCAGATGGCTGGTCAAGAAAAGGAGACTTTTGATTGAGACTTTTGACTTCCTGGCTGACATACTGTTGGAAGAAATGTCCTTCTGGGTTCAGTTCTAAGTGGGGAAGAAGACACTGGAAACATGGAGGCTGCTTAGAAAGATGGTGTAATGGTGGACAGGCCCACAGGGCTTGAGGTCCTGGAGAAAAAGGTGATCACATGCTTCCAGGTGAAGAAGAAGAAGAGAGAAAGCAAGAGGAGGGGCTTGCTGGGTTTTTAATTCTCTTTTCGGCCCCACCTCTTTGCTTCTTGTTCCTGTGCAAGAAAATGTATTCTGAATGGGTGTCAGACTCCCATTGGGCCATGCAGGGGCAACTATCTAGGCTGAGTCCAGGTTTGGTTCAGTTCTCAGATGCCATGTGGTGAGTTGGGTAAAGGGCTAATACTAGCATGCCTTGATTCCATGACCTGGATCTGAAGGGGAGGGGTCTTTGTTATGTAAATAGATTGCCTTGGGCTTCTTAATGGCCCATTGACAAAAGGGGGGTGGGCAGGAAGCTGCAGGAATTTACTTTGTGTTTAAAACGTGTTTCTCCCTTTTCACATCCAGGAAAATATAATATTCTGCCTTTTCAATATTTCCTAGG
This sequence comes from Thamnophis elegans, assembly GCF_009769535.1. NCBI lineage: Eukaryota > Metazoa > Chordata > Lepidosauria > Squamata > Natricidae > Thamnophis > Thamnophis elegans. Next base: position 14,094,297 of record NC_045549.1, read on the forward strand.
ATATTTAATTTTAATTTTTCTTGGAGAGGAGTGGGTTTTAACTTCCTACAATACCAATGGCTTAAAGTCCTCTTGACATTTATTTTTCTCACGTTACCAGCAAAAACAAAAACGGAAGTCCTAACTTGCTGTATAAATTTAGACGCAGACAGAGATGGGGTCTTTGGTAGCTAGGATATCCTGCAGACATTAAATAACGCAGGAGGATAGGAAAAGGCAAGAATGAAAGATTAAAAAAAAGATACATCTTAGGCTAAGTGAGCAGAAGACAGGAAGCAAAATAAAGAGAGATGTGAAAGAGCAAAGGATGATATTGACCTGAAAGCTTGGGATGAAAATTTTGAGATATTCAGGGAAGTCTCTTTCTCTGCCTCTTTCTTGTATTGGCAAGAAAGTAGGGATATTTTCATACATGATACGCTAATATTATACTGAATGTCTATGGAGATTCTCAGTCATCCAGGTCATGGTTGTCCTAAAGGTGCCTTTTCAAGAAGCAACTGGACTTTCTGGTTTTTCTTTGAAGACATTTCACTTCTCATCCCAGAAGTTTCTTCAGTCAGAACTTGAAAAAGTTTCTTGGATGAGAAGCGAAACCTATTCAAGGAAAAACAAAGTCTAAAAACATGGTTCTATCAAGTGCTAGTAGCATAATTGTAAGGAAAGTCATTTGTACTTATATCTGAGCTGATAAGATATCAAGAACAATACTTAAGGAGTGAAGATCATTCCATTTTCCCCAGAATTTTCATTTCTAAAGTCTCTCTTTGTTTTTATTTATTTATTTAAAATGTTTCTATAGCTACCTATCTTATAACCAACTCTGGGTGGCTCTTTAACTTTTACTTATTTACTTATTTAATAACACACAGCTAATGAGAGTGGGGGTGAACAATTGCGAAAAAAGAAAAAAGGAAAGGGAGGATAAAGAATTTTTGTTGTTTAAAAAATTGACATATACACATGTAGGAGAAAGAAAGATAGAAAGAGAAAGAAAGAAAGAGAAAGAAAGAAAGAAAGAAAGATAGATAGATAGATAGGAAGGAAGGAAGGAAGGAAGAAAGAAAGAAAGAAAGAAAGAAAGAAAGAAAGAAAGAAAGAAAGACAGACAGACAGACAGACAGACAGTCTTTGTACTGATTTCTAAACTGTCTTATTGCAAAGTAGAGTTTTCCCTGGCTTGGTTCCTTCAGGATATGCTGAGAACATCCAGAATTCCCAGGACAAAAGATTCATCTGAGAAACACCTTGTTGGAAAAATTAAATAATTAAATTAACATGTGACAATCCTGCCCCGTACCAAAAGGAAACATTTAGATGGTTAGGAAGAGGTAGGATAAAAGGAGGAAAGAAAAGAGAGGTGACAAAAATCAAAGGGCAAAATATATATATATATAGAATTGCGCATGGATAAACATGCTTCTGTTTCCCTTTTAGCACTCTAAAACCAAATGATTCTTTATTCTTAAAACGTAGGACAGAAAAGTAAAAACAGAACTAATGAAAGAGGAACGCCAGCATGCGAAATTAAAAGAAAAGCCAATTACGACAGCGCTCCCAGCAACTGGTACAGATCCGTTGTGCAGCAACAGTATTTCCAAATCGATTCATACAACTGTATTCTAAAACGGCTCTTTTTCTGTATGGAAAGGTTTTGCCTTTGTGCTCAACAAGCCCCCATTAGCCCTTCCGAGCATAGAATTATACAGACAGGAAGCCGCCAACAAAAGCCTTTGATTTCATAACATAAGAAGTCAATCTCGAAGCCCCAGATGCACACATGGGAAAAGCCAGAAACACAACACAACACAACACACACACACACGCACACACAGCGAGCTGCATGGCACATTAGAGAGAATTATATACTTACTTTCTGGGATTCACCTGGGTGGCTTGCATGGAAGTTGTTACCTAATCTGTAACGACCTTTGGCTTTAAGCAAATAACTGGTTTCTGTCTGACATAACCCACAAGGAGGACAATCCCAGACTTAGCTCTGTGAAAGCTTCTGCTGTCAAGCCTGCCTGAGTCTTTAAAGTGCTATTGAGACACTTTTTGTGTCTTTTCAATTGTAGGAAAATTCTCCCAGAAAAATGAAACATCCTAGGAAATATTGAAAAGGCAGAATATTTCTCTGGATGTGAAAAGGAAGAAACATGTTTTAAAAGACAGAATAGCTCCCTGTAGCTTCCTGCCCATCCCCACTTTGTCAATGGGCCATTAAGAAGGCCAAGCTAGTCCACTTTACATAATAAAGAGTTCTCCCCTTCAGATCCAGGGGGGATGGGATTAAGGCATGATAATATTGGCCCTTTACCCAACTCGCCACATGGCATCTGAGAACTCAACCAAACCTGGATTCCACACGAGAGTTGCCCCTGCATGGCCCCATGGGAGTTTGACAACCAATAAGAATACAAGCTCAAGATTAAAGGCCAGAGGGGGATAAAACCAGGGACTTTCAGCATCTCAGTCGACCCTTCTCTTTTCTCCACCAATATTGAAGCATGTGATCACCTTTTCTGTTCAGGACTCAAACCATCTGGTCCTGTCCATCATCAATAAACCATCTTTCCAAACAGCCTCCATGTCTCCAGTGTTTTTTTCCCCACTTGGAGCCAAATCCAGAAGGACATTTCTTTCAACACAATGATGCCAGACATGAATAAAACCCGCCTTTCGGGAAATGTCTGGTGGTATAGAAGCCTAAATTGTAAGTCTGAACAGCCCAGGGTATGTCAAAAAAATGCAAAGGCACTGTGAGATTTTGGAGACATTTCATTTCTCCCTTAAAAATACGGTGGGGTCAGGGCAGATTTTTAAAAATACCCTGAATTTATTTTAAATGGAGGGATTACAAGTGATTTCTATACCTTTCCAGATGGGGAGAGCTATGGTGCTGATGTTCTTTAATACTCAGTATAAAGCTAATGCAGGTGATGTTAGGTATAGTTTTTACCCAATATGTCTGTAAAAATCTTCTCTCAAGGCCAGTGAACACAGACGGTTTTGTTAATAAATCAGCCTAAAAAGATCCAAATTATTGACACAGGGAAGGAAAAGGGAGGTGGGGGGAAACACTGTTAAATTGACCATTGTGATAACTAGTTAAAACGTTACACTTTAATATTGGATTCACATTCCATAATATGCCTTGCTTACTACTACCCTAGTAGCAGTAACAGTAGGGAGCTTTCCAAAATATTCTGGGAAGATAGTCCCATGTTTTTTTTTTATTCTATTTAGTTTTTAAAAAATTATAAATGGGAAGACTGTTAGGCTTTCAAAATATTGTGGGAAGATAGTCCCATGTTTTTTTTTTTAATTCTATTTAGTTTTTAAAAAATTATAAATGGGAAGACTGTTAGGCTTTCAAAATATTGTGGGAAGATAGTCCCATGTTTTTTATTCTAGTTAGCTTTAAAAAAAATGGGAGGACAGTTAAGTTTTAATCAGGTCCGAAGGAAGGTGTATATCTTCCAGATTTTAAAGGCATCAGAATTAGTCCTTTAAAAAGAAAAACACAGCTTGATTTTTTTTAATAGTGCATTAAAAAAACAATCAGGATTGCTATTCTGTAAGATTAAGTGTTGGTTAGATTCATTATCATTTATTAAATTTATTGGCTGCCTGGTTTCCGGTGACTCCTAACTGTTCTACCTCTTGCTTAGTTTTAGTCCAATTTCTCTTTTTTATATACATTACTGTCATTTTCAGTTATATGATACAGTTATGTCTTTCGAGTCTGGCCATTTCAAAACTTGAGTACATCTGGGTACTTTGCTGTATGAATCTATCATGGAACATTCCTACCCTACTTAGAATAGTTGGCATTTGTAAAAAGAAAAAATGGGTGAGTTTCAATCACGCGAGCTAGAAACTGGTTTATTATCAGCGGTGAACAACTGTAAGGAAACCCACAAATGCTGCTGCTAACAAGGACCATTTCTTTCTTTTCTTTCTTTCTTTCATTCATGGAAACGACTGAGAAGTTAGAACCCAAACAAATAAACAAACAAAAGAAAACTAAACTATCACAAAGGAAAGGGAAAGCGGGGAGGGAAATCCCCAGAGGCCCATTTTGAACTTACCTTCAATGAATGTAAGAGGCAACAGAAGCAGCAGGAAAATGAAATGAAGTGTTCACAGCACATCTGGAACTAAAGTATGGATTGCGACTCGCAGGCCTTTCTACAGCTCTCAAAAAGGCACCGTATGGGGCGGGACCGGGGCACCTCCAAGAGACCGCTCCTTACAACAAAGAGAAAGCAGTGAGTTTCTCCTCTCTTTCAATCCAAGCCATTCTTTTTGCACCGCTTGGTAAAGCGATCACGGCTCATCCCTCCTCCCCCTTCCAGCTGCAATTAAGGGAGGGGTGAAAGGTCTGCCTTAGGGAGGGACTAGCACCGAAGAACACTTTCGCCCGACTCTGTTTCACCGGCTGATAATGCTCCAAGCACAAGGCAGAAGGCGCCACAGGAGGTCCATGGACATTTGAACATGCACCCAGATCCCCCACTCTAAACAAGCTCAGAGAAAAGCTCCAGAGTCATCCAGGCTGCCCGCAAGTTTACACCCATGTGAGAAAAATTAAGGAGAATGCTTAGGCAAATGTATTTTTCCCCACTGCCTCCAGCTCTGAAATTCTACTGTAACGGGAGTAAACATGCAATAGATCCAGGCCTCACCCATATCCCTATGCTTTAAGCAGAAAAGAAGCTGAACAAAGAAGGGCACACACATCCTGGGCTGCCAATGCAGGCTGGGGATTTCTGGGAAACCAACCAATCAACCAACCAGCCAACCAACACGAAGAGTTTGTTTGGAAAACAGGAGAACATCCTCCATTTATAACCTGCTGTTTCAAGAATGGCAATTCCTCCATTCCTATTGCACAGGTAGGAATCCTTATGCCAGTGGTGGGTTTCTACCGGTTCGCACTGGTTCTCCCGAATCAATAACTCTGCCGTCAAGCAGAGAGCAGACTGGTTCTCTGTTGCTTTGAAAGTGGGCTCGCCCGCCTGCCCCTGGCTTATACCTATTGAATTGCCGCTCCTCAGCTGCTTTCCAAGCAAGTTTCTTTCAAGTGTGCACATGTGCGCAGCATGCGTCTGGCACATGTGCACGGTCAGCACGAACCGGTAGGAACGCCAGTATGAACCCACCACTGCCCTACGCAATAAATTATAGAAAAGAGACAAATACAGAATAACCAGGGACATTGTGACCCAATGCCAATAGGTACATTGAGAAACGTCTACTGCGATTAGGATACATTGAGCTGAGAACCTAGGGAAGTAAATGAGACAGGTTTCTCGTAGTTCAGGCACCAGGCTAGAAACCAGGAGACTGTGAGTTCTAGTCCCGCTGGTTGACCTTAGGTCAGTCCAGAGGTGGTATTCAGCTGGTTCTGACCAGTTCTGGAGAACCGTTAGCAGAAATTTTGAGTAATTCAGAGAACCGGTAAATACCACTTCTGACTGGCCCCCCTCCCATCTATTCTCTGCCTCCCAAGTTCCAGCTGATTGGGAGGGAATGGGGATTTTGCAGTATCCTTCTCCTGGAGTGGGGAGGGAATGGAGATTTTACAGTAGCCTTCCCCTGCCATGCCCACCAAGCCATGCCATCCCCACCAAGCCATGCCCACAGAAATGGTAGTAAAAAAATTTGAATCTCACCACTGGGCCAGTCCCTCTCTCTCCACCCAACTCACATCACAGGGTTATTGTGGTGGGAAAAATAGGGGGAAGAAGGTGTGTTGGATATGTTCACCACCTTGAGTTATTTGTAAAATTATTAAAGGCAGGGTGCAAATTAAATAAACAAATTATGTAGGATGCTGAAGAGCAGTACTAGGACTGTTTCCCCAACATATTCCCCTCCCAATGTATGGGTCTTCAACTCTTAACTGCTACAACTAGGTTACAAAAAGCTCAATATAAATAAATCTGGACCTAAGGTGCATTTTGACCCTCAGGTATAATTGATATAATTACATACATACTTACACGTACAGCTACAATCAAGCTGTTAGAAACTAACCAGTTTAAATAGCGGGAATTAAATTAACTAAAGAAGACAAGTCCTCCTTTTTTTCCAAACACATGGAATCTTTCTTATCAATTTTCCAAAGGAGACAAAGGATTATTCGGGAATGTCTGTTGCATATTTGAATCCATCCCTGAGAAGCAATGCTTAGCATGGCCCAAGCCGTATTCTAAATTTCAGGGAGGGCTGTAACTCAGCATTAGGGCAACATTTGGCATTCATAAATAATTTGGCATTCATAAATAAATTAAAACCCAGTTTTAATATCCATTATTTCCACTTAAAGGTTCTTGAGTAAGAAGCACATGCTAAAGAACCAGCTGCATTCAGAATGCACCAAATTTTGATAAATCAACCCATAGCTTGATGCAAAATAAGCCAACAGTGTAGATCAAATATAGAATAGCAATTATTCTTCTCCTTGAGTTGTTTTAATCCTTCAATTGGGTTAGAATCTGTAACTTTCCATTGGGAGGAAAAAGCCAGAAAATTAATTATCATCATTTCCCTATCTAAATTGTGAGAAGTGGTGACAATGAAGACGGACATGATATGTAACCTAGACCATTATATGGGAAGAGGAAATTATAATCATCTTGATCTATTCATGTTTAATAATCTTGGGATCTCTCTTGTTCTGTACTTAGGGCAAGCAGGGCCTGGAAAGGAGACATGGTATCTACCAGCTGTCTGGAGCATACAGATATCTTATCACCATCACCAATTCTTCAATTGTTTTTGGTTCGCTACGTGTGCCATGCTTTAAAAGTTGCATTGCTATGAGTATGTTCTGGTAGATAACGAACTGAAACAAGACTAGGGAAGTTTTCTACCTGAAAGGCTGGAGAGCCTTTTGTAGACTTATATGATCTACCAAAACTAGTGGAGTTTGGTACTGTTGGAAGAAATGTCCTTCTGGGTTCAGCTCCAAGTGGGGGAAAAGACACTGGAAACTTGGAGGCTGCTTGGAAAGACAGTTTAATGGTGAACAGGGCCATATGGCTTGAGCTCCTGAACAGAAAAGGTGATCACATGCTTCAAGATGTTGGGTGAAGAAGAAAAGAGAGAGGAAAAAAGAGAAAAGCTGGATTTTTTTATACTCCGTTCGGCTCCACCTCTCTGTTTCCTGTTCCTGTGTAAGAAATGCAAACTGATTGGTTGTCAGACTCCTATGGGGCCATGCAGGGCAGCTCTCTAGGCTGTCTTTTGAGTCCAGGTTTGGTTGAGTTCCTGGATGCCATGTGGTGAGTTGGGCAAAGGGTTAATACTATCATGCCTTAATCCCATCGCCCTGGAGCTGAAGGGGAAACTCTTTGTTATGTAGAATAGACTGTCTCGGACATTTTAATGGCCCATTAAGGAAAGTGGGGGATATTAAGAGTGAGTTTGTTTCCTGCCTAAAAACGTGTTTCTCCATTTCTGATCCAGGGAAATATAATATTCTGCCTTTTCAATATTTACCAGGATATTTCATTTTTTCTAGGAGAGGGGTGGGTGCTAACTTCCTATAGTACCATTTTAACACTTGGCTTCTATTCTGTTATAGGGAAGTAGCAATCCCACAGTGTATGACATGAGCCTTGAGATACATAATAGTAAATTCAATAATTGACTGTATAATTGGGTCAATGTAGCTCCAGCATTTATCTAATCTCTCAAATCCAATCATTTCTGCATTAGGAGAAAGGCCAAATTCTGCACACATGCACGCATGCGCATACATAGACTATGCACATACACACACATAGAGGCACACACAAAACAGAGTCAGTATTAGGGCTTTTTGTTGCTCACTTAATGATGGTGCAAAGATGTCCTAGTATCCTTCATTTTCTACCGTATCTGAAACATCATCTTCATGATGATCCCAGCCCATATCAAAGCAGCTTAAAATGGCTCTACATTGTTCCAATGCTAAAGTACCGTGTTTTCCCAAAAATATGACATGTCCTGAAAATAAAGCCATGCCAGATTTTTTGGGGGTGGGCAAAAATATAAGCCTTCCCCCCAAAACAAGCCCCCTTAGACAACCCCCCCTCCTCCTCCAGCCACACAGAGCGCCACTCACCAACCTAGTGGTATCCCAAAGGCACCAAGTCACAGGAGCCAGGGGGAACAGGCGCTCGCACGGCTTGGTTTCTTCGGGATACCGCTGGGTCAGTGAGTGGCGCTCTGCCCGGCTGGAGATGGGGGTTGCGCGAGCGCCTGTTCTGTCCCCTGCTCGCGCACCTCCCAGACTTACCACAACCTGGGCCACCTCTCCTTGTAGGGCCAGGCCGCCGGCGCCGCCCAGCAACCCCAGAACAATAAGCCCCCACCCGATAATAAGGCCCACGCCATATTTGGGGGGGTCAAAAGAAAATAAGACCCTGCCTTATTTGGGGGGAAACATGGTAGAAGTTTTCCCTTAAGGAGAAAATACGTTTTGTCGTGGGCACAATTTAACATATTTTTGGTTAGGTGGCACCCTCCCCCCTCCTCCAAAGGAGCAGGATCGACTCAATACCTCAACATTTTAGAGTAGGATTCAGCTCGTTCAGAGGTAGTATTCACTTGCTTTCCCTACCAGTTCGCAAATGTGAGTGCACGGACCCCATCTGTGCAGGCACACAGCCTTTCGCACATGTGCTTTGACTAAAAAAAAATGCCTCAATGGTATGGCATAAAGCTGGGGTGGGTGAGCAATTTCCACCACCAGTTCAGGCGAACCGGTCCGAACCGGCCAAATTCCACCTCTGAGCTCTTTGTATGGTGAATAAAGATACTCATTCTCATAAATAACTATATTCCGTGACTATCGTTCATATAGTTATAATTGCTATTCTGCTCTTTTGCAACAAGTGCCAAATTGCTCTTTTGTAACAAGTGCTATTTTGCAACAAGTGCCAAATTGAGTTCAGCTGTTTGTACCGTGAGTAAAGACACTCACTCCCATAAATAAATAATTACATTCTAGGCATTAATGCGTGACAACCGCTCATATAGCCGTAAAAAACAGATAGGCAATAAAAACCTTGTATAAGCTGCATGGAAGTATTGGAACTTTTACATCAAGAATGCCTGAAGGTTTTTAGGTTGTATTAACAGAGGTTTCCTAAGATGTGATTTAGATAAGAAAATTATTTGAAATTCTGCCCAGTTAGCCATATGTTCGATACTTATTTGAAGCATTATTGAGAAGGGGGGAAAAAAAACCTAAGATATTAATGCATGGAAGCAGTTGAAAGCAGTTTTCGTTTTTGGATTCACTACAGATAATGTAGCCCTTCCCTTCCTTTTCCTTCCTCCATAGAATTCATCAAGGATTCATACAAGTCTAAGACTGTAAGATTAAATTTAAATACTGTGCTAGAAATTGTACAGGGGGAATTCCAATGGAAAAAGAATATTCAGTTCACATGGAACATTATACTTAGAAAGCATTGGTATAAAATGTTTATTACTGATGTGTTGCTATTGCTAAAATAAGAGCCGAGGTGGCGCAGTGGTTAGGGTGCAGTACTGCAGGCCACTTTAGCTGACTGTGATCTGCAGTTCAGCGGTTCAAATCTCACCGGCTCAAGGTCGACTCAGCCTTCCATCCTTCCGAGGTGGGTGAAATGAGGACCTGGACTGTGGGGGCAAGTTGCTGACTCAATTTGCTAAAAAAATTTGTAAACTGCTTAGAGAGGGCTGAAAGCCTTATGAAGCGGTATATAAGTCTAATAAATAAATAAAATAAATAAATAAAGTACTTCCTTTCCTCTAAAATGCTAGAAATGCAATCAGCAGATTGGATTTCTTCCATGTCCTTCTTCCATATGTCCTTCTTCCATATGTCTGCTATGTACGTAAGCTGCCCATTGTTCTGACCTCAGCTTAACAGAATCACAAAACAGACACCTTGTCCCGCAAAAAAAACCTTTTTATTTGGTTAATGTGAATTCCTAGCATTCATATGCAGAAAAGTCCCGGCAAACAATCTTTCAAGGTGTAATTGCAACAACAGACCTTATCAGTCCTTGGATAGTTGCCAGGCTCCGAACTTCTAGTCACAACGCTCTACAATGAAATACTTGGCAAGAAGTCTCTGTGAGACACGAAGTCAGATAAGCAACTCTTCACAATAATAAGCGAACTAATTGTCTCATGCAAACACACACACACACCTTTTGCTACTATTTATTCCCTATGGGAGGGGCCATTCAATGGCCACTTGTGCCTTTACTCCCGAGTTGACCCCTGTTCCTTAATTTTTTCATTCTCCTGACAGCTCTGCGCATGTGTGCATCCGGAACAGGCTCCAGCTGTTCTTCTGCCCCACTTATCTCTGACTCCGAAGGTAGCTGATAAATGTTGGACAGCCCTGGCCCCCTCTCTGCCTCTGACGCAAAGTAATGTCTACTTTGGAGGGGACTAGGAGCTTATAAAGCCGGGATGTCAACTCAAGGCTAGCAGTCTGGGTGCTTAAATCCAGCCTGCAGGGCCAGCCTGGAAATATCAAAGGACCAGCCTGCGGTACCTCTGCCGGCCAAAACGGGCCTCCGTGCAGCCCGTTTTTGGCTAGCAGAGTACTGCTAGAGGCCGGGGAGGCCGAAAATGGGCCATGGGGGTGCTTCACAGGTAAAGTGCTGCAGGAAGCATCCATTGCATCGCCCCCTCCCTCCCCCACGCAGGCCCACAGAGGAGAACTACAATGTTGATCTGGCCCTCGAAGAAATCCAGTTTGAAACCCCTGTTGCAAAACAAATTGAAGGCAAACAAACCTATTTTAACGTGCTGTAAAAACATCTGCAAGCTTCTTTTTCTGTGGATTGACAGCAAAAGAAGAAAAAATATGTAAGTGACTGATACATTACCTTCTTGACATTAATAATAAGGTTATTGTTAATGGCTGCTCCCTCACCGGAGTTTTTCAAGAAAAAAAAATTGGACAGCTAATTGTCCAGAATTATGTAAGGACTCCCCTGTGATTCTTTCATACAATAAGGCAACACAGAGCCTCAATTGAATGCGTTCGCTCCCCCACGCCCATCATATAACAACATTGCCAAGTGCTTATCAGAGCAAATTAGTGCTAACTTCCTCCAATTCTTGCTTTATAGGAAATCCCACTTTTAAACAGTGTTTGTCACTGCCAAAATGTCAATATTTTGCTGTGCATGGAAGACTCTGTCTCATCCTGTCCCACAGCTACTGGAACTTGTCTACATGACATACCTGGGAAAGGGATCAAAATGTATGATTGCCAAAGGAGATAAACAACCTGCCAATAATACCATTAGAAGAACACCAGTTCTGACACAAAAACACACACACGCAAACACATTTTTCTTTTCTTTCCTAAAACAGGTAGAGGGGATTTGTAATTCTGCAGGAAAATGAGGGGGGCAGAATGAAGACCCTTGGCTGCCCAGAGATTAGGGCTGAGACAATCTTCTATGACAGTGATGGCAAAGCTTTTTCTTATGGCGTGCCACAATTGTGAGCGCGCGTGCGATATCACACCAATGCTCACACCAATTTAATTCTCTTTGCTCACCTGCACATGCATGCATCACACACACACACACACACACACATACATGTGGGTGCATGACCCCTCCCCAGTCTCCGGAGGCTTTCCTGAAGCCCGGGGAGAGAGAAAATGGCCTCCCCCAGCCCGCCAGAAGGCTGAAAATCAGCTAGGCGGTGAGCGCATGCGCGCTGGAGCTGATGGCTCGTGTAACAGCAAATATGGCTCCGTGCGCCACCTGTGACACTCGTGCCGTAGGTTCGCCATCACGCTTCTATGACAATCTTCAATCTTCTCTAAAAGGGTTAAGGGCCGTTAGTTTCATATGAGCATGGTCGACTTGCAGACAAGACAACACACCAGGGGTGGGTTCCTGCCAGTTCTAACCTCTTCTATAGAAGAGGTTCCACAAATCTACCGTGCCATTTAGAACCGGTTCCAGCTCCCTCCCCCCACCCGTTCGCACATCATCAAAATGAAGAGCGAGAGGAAGAATTCTGAGAGTTGAAGTCCACAAGTCTTAAAGCTGTCAAGTTTGAATACCCCTGGGGTTTTTTTTCCTAAAGGGTTAGGGGTGCAAGGGTCTTGTAACTTGACAGCTTTAAGACTTGGGTGCTTCAAATGCCAGAGTTTCTGAGCCAACATTTTGGTTGCTAAGCAAGAGCGTTGTTAAGTGATTTTCACTGCATTTTACAAGTTGGCCACGCCCACCCAGTCACATGGCCAGCAAGCCACCCCCACCCAGTCACATGGTTGGCAAGCCACTCCCACAAAGCAGGCCACACCTACAGAAGAGGTCTAAAAATTTTTGAAACCCACCACTGCAGCACACCCATTCCTGTGTGTTGGGGAAAATAAATCTAACAAACACAATGAAGGCTGCATCTCGTCTTTTGGACATGAGCAGACTCAAAACCCAGTTCATCTCCTTGCCTAATCCCATCAGATGATCCAATCCAAAATGACGTCTGGTTGCCCTAGACATAGTCTTCTGTAATCCCATCTAAACCGAAGAATAGAGGCCTTCTCATCCCTCACAATACAGCACAAGGACCTTGCAAACATCTGCCAAGTGTCCAAAGTGCGGTCACATGACTGTGGGGAACGGGAGAACCATCGGAATTTCAGTTCCAGATTGTAACTCCTCTTTTTTGGGTTGGTTGTAACTTCAAACAGTCACTAAGTGTTAGCATCATTTTTAAAAACCAGGGTATGCCTTAATCTCATCTCTAGATCTGAGCAAGATGGACTTAGGTTTTCTTTAATTATATCACTGTTAAGTAACAGTTCTCTCTTCTTCTGATAGGGCAGCCTCTAAGCTTATAAAACCTGTTGGACTTTGTCATCATTGACCTGGAAAGACACGGAGGATTGCAGTGTTGAAAAACATGAGCAATAAAGGAAGGATGGGGGTTATGTGTCACGGCAGGGTATTTTTCTGCCAGCTCAGGCATGAATGGGTAGAACTTTCACCCAGTAATCAGGAAAGGCTTGTAACATTATTGACTTGACTTTCTTCATTTCCCCATTTCCAGCTCTTTATTAACCATCAGTATCAAGCAGAATAAGACAAGACAAAACGGAAGGAAACTAATCAAGAGTGAAGCAATCTAGAACTAAGGAGAAATTTCCTGGCAGACGGAATAATTAATCGGTGGAACAACTTGCCTCCAGAAATTGTGAACATGGGAAGATTTAAAGAAGAGATTGGACGACCATTTGTCTGAATGGTATAGGGTTTCTTGCCTGAGCAGTGGGTTGGACTAGAAGACCTCCAAGGTCCCTTCCAACACTGTTATTCTATTCTATTCTATTCTAATGAGGTACAAAGTCAAAGACAGAGAATGGTTGCAAGGAGGACCCATTGACCGATTGATTGTGTGCCATCAATTTATGTTCAACTCTTAGAAATCACACTGAGACTTCATGATCTATTCCCAACCTAACTACGGTACTCTTCAGGTCTTCAACAGTGCATCCATCACTGCTGTAGTCATATCCATTCCCCTTGTTTTTGGTTACCCTTTTCTTCTCTTTCTTTCCACTTTCCCCAGATTTTATAGTATAGTCTTCCCTAGGGAGCTGCCCCATTGTACTTTTCAGACACTAACAAGAGTAGTAGGAAAAGAAACGTTCAAAGCCAAATCCTATTTCCAAACCTGATTCTCATCATTTTATTTTAAGCCATGCATCGATATCCAATCCTTCTTCCCAATCCCTCAAATACATTCACACATGTTCTCATGGACTTCATTCTATGGCTTTCTGACAGCACCATCTTAATTTATTTTGGCTCCCGGTGTTTTCATTATTTCGTAAATTTTATGGCCGCCCATCTTAAACACAATTCAGGGCAGTTCACTGTTCCATAGTTTTGAGAAGCCCGACCTCCCCCTTCGTGTTTGCTGCCTGACCGCCGCGACTACGACCTCCGCTGTGCCGCTAGCCTGCCGTTGCCGGCTTGAAAAACGCCGCGGCTCAGCTCAGCTGTTTTGGGACTTCATGGCCAAGCTGCCTGGGAAACTTTGATCTTCCCCCGACTATTGTTGGTGCCGCGGCCCCCGTGTCTGTTGGCTCGCTGGTTGTGGAAGCGTTGTGTCTCTTTCCATCTGAGCCGCCTAACATCGCGGCTCGAACGAACGAGCGTAGCAGACGGTGGAGATTGGAACTAACTTAAACAACAAACAACGAGAGAGCTGGTGAGAGAGGGGAGTTTGGGAAGCGTCAGGGACGCAGAGGGACGCTGCCTGTTGCTGGCCACCGACATTGCCGGCCGTGGTTACCATCTAATGCCGCCTAACATCGTGGCTTGAACAGAAGGAACTGGTGGAGACCGTGGAGATTAAAGGAGAACTAAGAGAGAGTTGGTGAGGGGGAAATTGGCCCCTGGGACAGAGTTGAGGGAAGGTGGAGAGTCCTATGATTCACAGCTGGCAGCGGATCGGCAAACTTTAATTTCCGAGCTGCCAGCCTCCATAGACGCCAGCATTGTTGGCTAATGAAATTGACCACCTTGGACTTGTTTTTGATGCGCTGGGCCCCAAGAACGTCGGGCCCGATTATTGAATGGAGCGCCCCCCCCCTCCCCTTCTACCAGAGATAGGCTCCCTCCCTCTTTGGACTCTTTGGACTCCTTTGATCCTGGAATGTCATCAAAAGAAGCTGTTGAAATGAACACACTTACCAGACTTTTGCTACTATGGTTAACTCCCCGGTTCGTACCATTGCAGCTGACTCCCGAACTCACTTTACCCCCAGCCCCTCCCCCCCTGGACTACACTGAACTTTTCAGAAGAGCCCCCCCTCAAGGTAGGCCCTCCCTTAGGAGAGGGCAGAAGACACTCTGGACTACCTTAAACTGAACATTGGTCTATGAGCCCGTGCAATTTTTAAACTTTTAAATTTAAATTTACTTTAATACGGTATGTTGAGTGCAGGGGCTGGGGATGATATGAATGATCTCATTTTACTATTACTGTTGTAACTTTGTGTTTTATTATTTCGTGAGGATTGTTTGAGTGAGAGTTTGGGTATGACTGATTCGGAGGACCTGCCGGGGTATACGGGGGTCATCGGGGTGGTTGGGGGGACCACAACCACGGGTGAGGGTCGGAGCATTGCGGTCATGACAGGGAGAGGCAGATACGGCGGGGACTTTAGGGCAGGCCATCATCGGGGAAGGAGGGCTCGCTGTGTCATAGAGATCCCTCCTTCCGGCCCTAGGAGTCCCACTCCAAGGTCAGATGGCGCGGGTGTTCAGGACCCTGGTCTCAGGCTGCTGTCGCTAAATGCCAGGTCTGTTGTTCATAAGGCCCCCTCATCCGGGACTTGATAACTGATGAGGGCGCAGACCTGGCATGTATTACTGAAACATGGCTGGGCCCTGAGGGAGGAGTCCCCTCGTCGAGATGTGCCCAGCCGGATTTCAGGTGCTACCAGCCGAGAGCCAGGGAAGGGGTGGCGGTGTGGCTATTGTAGTCCGAGAGTCTTTAGTACCTCGTAGGATCCCTGCTCCGGAGCTTGTCGGGTGTGAGTCCCTGCTAGTGAAGCTGGACCTCAAGGGTCAAGTGGGTTTGTGCTTACGTACCTGCCTCCCAACTACGTTGCAGCAGCCCTCCCCTCGCTCCTCGAGTCAGTAGCCGAGCTAGCGGTTGAGTTCCCTAGACTTATAGTTCTGGGGGACTTTAACTTGCCTTCGCTCGGTGAGCACTCTGATGGAGCGCAGGAGTCATGGCTTCCATGACAGCCATGGGCTTGACTCAAGTAATTCGAGGCCCAACTCACTCAGTGGGTCACACGCTTGACCTCGTATTCCTCTCGGAGCAGTGGAGTTACGATCTTGGTCTGAGGGGTAATGAGATCATACCCTGTCGTGGTCAGACCACTACCTACTGAGGCTAGACTTCCGGAGGCCAAACCTCCACCGTAGGGAGGAGGAATGACCAGCTGGTTCCGCCCCAAGCGACTGATGGATCCTGTTAGGTTCCAGACGGAGCTGGGGTTATTCCTGATACCCTCGCCCACAGTTCGGCGGAGACTCTCGTCGCTGCCTGGCACTCGGCAGCTTCGGAGTCTCTCGACCGGATTGCGCCGCTACGGCCCCCGGGTCAGCGGCCCCCGGAGGCCTCCTTGGTTTATGAGGAACTCGGGAGGTAAAGCGCCGGAGGAGACGCCTAGAGCACTCGTGGAGGTCCGATAGGTCCGAGTCGAAACGGGCACTTTTGACAGCATGCACCAAGGAGTATATTCGGACCCTAAGAACAACAAAAAGAACATACATTGCCTCCTTGGTAGCGTCCGCCGAGTCCCGCCCAGCCGCCCTGTTTAGGATAACCGCTCCCTCCTAAATAGGAGGGAGACGGGGGACTCCTTACAGGGTAAGGCTGAGGAATATGTCCAGTTCTTGGTGGACAAAGTTGCCCGGTTTCGAGCGGACCTGGACTCCACCCCAGTAGATCCAGCCGAGACACAAGGAGAAAACTTGGCAAACCATCTCTGGGTTGAGTTTCAGGAAGTTGCCTCTGGGGATGTGGACAAGGCTATGCGAGCTGTGAGTGCCTCACCTGCATACTGGACCCGTGTCCCTCCTGGCTGGTTGCCAACAGCAGTGAGCAGTGAGGTGACACGAGGCTGGATCCAGGCGGTTGTTACCGCTTCTCTTCGGGAGGGGTACTTTCCCACCGCGCTTAAGACAGCGGTGGTGAGACCCCTCCTGAAGAAGCCGTCTCTGGATCCAGCTATTCTTAATAACTATCGTCCAGTCTCCAACCTTCCCTTTGTAGGGAAGGTTGTTGAGAAGGTGGTGGCTCTCCAGCTTCAGCGTACCTTGGAGGAAGCTAACTATCTTGACCCCTTCCAGTCTGGCTTCAGACCGGTTACAGCACAGAAACGCTTTGGTCGCATTGACTGATGATCTCTGGAGAGCTAGGGATGGAGGCCATGCTTCCATCCTAGTTCTCCTGGACTCTCAGCGGCTTTCGATACCATCGACCATGGTATCCTTCTGCGACGACTGCGGGAGATAGGGGTGGGCGGCACTGTCTTGCAGTGGTTCTCCTCCTATCTCTCGGACAGGTCGCAGTCGGTGTTAGTGGGGGGGCAGAGATCGTCCCTGAGGCCCCTAACATATGGGGTGCCGCAGGGGTCGGTCCTATCCCCCCTACTATTTAACATTTACAGAAACCGCTGGGCGAGATCATCCGAAGGCACGGGATAAAATATCACCATATGCGGACGATACACAGTTGTATCTGTCCGCCCCGTGCCAACTCAATGAAGCGGTGGACGTGATGAACCGGGGACTGGAAGCCGTTAAAGACTGGATGATGAGCGAACAAGCTGATACTCAACCCAGACAAGACCGCGTGGCTGTTGTGTTCCCTCCCAAAAATTTGACCACCATACCATCACTCAGGCTGGGGGGACAAAATTTAAACCCTCAGAAAGGGCCCGCAACTTGGGAGTCCTCCTGGATTCACAGCTAACTTTGACCACCATCTCTCAGCTGTGACCAGGGGGCATTTGCCCAGGTTCGCCTGGTGCGCCAGTTGCGGCCCTACCTGAATCGGGAGGCCCTCACAACAGTCACTCGAGCCCTTGTGATCTCTAGGCTGGAATACTGTAATGTGCTCTACAAGGGGCTGCCTTGAAGAGCATCCGAAGACTTATCAGCTAGTCCAGAATGCGGCCGCCGCGAAGTGATCGTGGGCGCACCAGGTTCGCCCACATAACACGATCCTCAGTGAGCTGCACTGGCTACCTGTTGGTCCCCGGGTGCACTTCAAGGTCTTACTCACCACCTATAAAGCGCTCCATGGTAGTGGATCTGGCTATTTGAGAGACCGCCCTTCTGCCAATTACTCCCTGCGTCCCATACGATCGCCATAGAGTTGGCCTCCTCCGTATTCCATCCGCCAGTCAGTGCAGACTGGCGACTACTCGGAGGAGAGCCTTCTCTGTTGCGGCTCCGACACTATGGAACCAATCTCCCCGTGGAGATTCGTACCCTCACCACCGTCCAGGCCTTCCGTACAGCCCTCAAGAACTGGCTAACCCGTCAGGCCTGGGGATAATCTTATTTCGCCCCTCCCGGAATGCTGACGTGAATGTTGAGTTTTATTGTCTAATTTACTTGTGCACATTTCTTTTTTTGTATTGTCCTACACTCCCCTTCCTTTTGATTGTAAGCCGCCTGAGTCCCCTCAGGGAAAAGGGCGGCTTAAAATAAACTACAAACAAACAAAACAAACAATTATTTTAAAAATCCCTATAAAATAACTATTAAAAGTTCATATCTCAATAACTACAAATTTGTAAGCCATCAAATAAAAAAAACAAAAACCTAGTGGCTCAGGTATTAATTAATATATCTTCCAAAAATATCATACTGCTTTATGCCGATCTGTGAAATTATGCTTATTCTTGGTACTTTGTTGGTTACAATTGCATTGCCCTTCTCCACACATCTAACATATTAAATGATACCATCACATTGACCACAATTATTTACATTGTGTATAGGCACATGTTACATGTAAATTAATTTCTTAAATCCTACATTCTTTCCTTTTTCATTCAATATAAAGCAAATTGCCTGTTTTCTCCCTTTCTTTCAGATGTCCTTGCTTTTGTCTCTGCTCAAGAATATTCATGCCACAGAGAATACATCTAAAACGATAAAGGTTCCCCCGCACATGCGTGCTAGTCGTTTCTGGCTCTAGGGGATGGTGCTCATCTCCGTTTCTAAACCAAGAGCCAGCGCTATCTGAAGATGTCTCTGTGGTCATGTGGCCGACATGCCTCAACTCTGAAGGCACACGGAAGGCTGTTACCTTCCCACCAAAGTGGCCCATATTTTTCTACTTGCATTTTAACGTGCTTTCAAGCTGCTAGGTTGGCAGAAGCTGGGACAAGTAACGGGAGCTCACCCGTTACCCCGCGCTAGGGATTCAAACCGCTGAACTGCTGACCTTCTGATCGACAAGCTCAGTATCTTAGCCACTGAGCCACAGCTACCTAGACATAATTTTCTACTTCAAACCCTTTACTTCAGAGTCAATTTCAGGATTTCCCAGTCTGCAAACCTAACTTAAAATCACATGTAAATATAATAATAATACTTACACTTGTTAAAATGGTTCATCCCTCAACAGATATAATTTCCTGCTTTTAGTTTTCCTCCAGAACATTCATGACTTTTCCTTCATAAATACTTCTGGAGAAAAACTATCCTATGAAAGGCACCAAATCCACATATCATACATAGTAATCAAATCTCAGGTTTATATTTAGTTGAATTTTTAAAAAAATATTCTATTACTTTAGGAGGAACCAGACAATATTACCTTTTGTCACCTATGCTATCTCTACCATTTTCAAAGTGCAGGTGTCCATCTGTCAGCTCTTCGAGAGAATCAAAAGCACTCTCAGAGAATCAAAACTCACATTCCCAAACATGCTTCAATATTAAATTATCCTGCAAGTTTCTTTTTAGAGAACTTCTGTGCATGACTAAGAATTATTACAAAAGCATGAGCAAGCACAATGGAAATGAATCGGCAATTATCAGTTGTGTTTACATGCTTTGAATGACTATTACATCAATAACAGGGACAGAGTTCATTTTCTACAGAGGCACTTTCTGTACACCCGTAACTATTCTGAAAATATTTTCAATCCCATCAGAGTTCATTCAGAATGTCTTTGTTTTTTTCTTTTACATCTCTTGATCTTCTGGTCTCCCTTTTTTACTTGGTATCAGGAGCAATTCTGCTTTATTTAAACTTCATGCAAGTCCATTCAGAAGTTTGTTGCGAATACGGATTAAGTTGTATTTAACAAACCTTAAGCTCTTTTTAAGCTATGATTTTCCAGTTGCAATATATGGCTGTGAAAGCTGGACCATAAGAAAGGCTGAGTGCCAAAGAATTGGCCTTTGAAGTATGGTGCTGGAGAAGACTCCTGTGAGTCCCTTGGACAGCAAGGCGATCCAACCAGTCAGTCCTAGAGGAGATCAACCTGACTGCTCTTTAGAAGGCCAGATCCTGAAGAGGAAACTCAAATACTTTGGCCACCTAATGAGAAGGAAGGACTCACTGGAGAAGAGCCTCATGCTGGGAAAGATTGAGAACAAAAGAAGAAGGGGACGACAGAGAAGGAGGTAGCTGGATGGAGTCACCGAAGCAGTCAGTGTGAGCTTAAATGGACTCCAGAGGATGGTAGAGGACAGGAAGGTCTGAAGGAACGTGGTCCATGGAGTCGCAATGGGTCGGACATGACTTTGCAACTAACAACAAACTCTTTTAAGTTTCCTTGTCTGATGTTAAAACTGATCCATAGGGTACTTGCCATGTGTGCCTCAGTTTTAACTGAACCAAACATAGTAATATAGACAGTCTCCAGATTACTTCACGTGATCTTGATTCTATCCCTCGTTGATGCAGCCTAGAACTGGGTTGGCTTTTTGGCAGCTGCTGCCCATGGCTGGCTCATATTTAAATAGTTGTCCACTAGGATGCCAAGATCCCTCTCACAGTTACTACACATTTAACATATTAAGATATTAAATAGCTTAATGAATTTAGCATGCTTTCCCAAGGCTATCATTACGCAAAAGGCCATAATCATAGCAGAAGATATAATTACCAAAGAGGATGGCTCCCTATGGTCTGAAGGTCAGTGTTGCATCTTCAGGTAGAAGAGGAGAAGCTTAGTCCAGGAGGTTAGTCCCAGGTGGTGCTCTCATGAAAGAAAAAGCAATGTATCCTTGGAGGAAGAACTTCTTGAAAGGTCTCCACAGTTGCAGCTCCTCTCATTTAAACCTTTTCTCTTGGTTCTTCCAAATCTAGGTCTTAGTCAGCATTTGAGCAGAAAGCAGAAATGCTTTTATAGGGCAATGTCTCTGGTTCTCATTTTATTTCAACGTTGCAGCCCTTCCCATGCCTTGAACTGCTTTCTTTTCTACTTTGATCACGTGCAATGCGGGTCTACGTTTTGTCAATTTGTGTCACTTGACACTGGATCACTTGACATTCGTTAATGCCAGATTCTCGGATCAAATGAACCCAGGTCAGAATCCACTATAATCATTCACACTAGTGCTCCTTCCACATGCAAGGGAAAGTATGTCTTATGGGCTTATAATTGTGGCTTTCCCCCTAATGATCCAGGGCCCTGGGTGCAACGGGGATGAGAAGATGGGGAAGGATACAGTTGACTCCCTATTTTCACCGGGGTTGAGAAGTGGTCAGAGGGAGGCCAATAGCATTTGCTGTGTAATTAGAGATTGCCTAGAAAGGCAGAATTCAATGAATAAGAGCTGTGGTGGCGCCGTGGTTAGAATGCAGTCTTGCAGGCTGATTCTGCCGGCTGCCAGCAGCTCGATTCTGAGGGGCACATGACATGGATTTTGTAACTTGCTAACTAACTTAGTTACTTTGCATTTTAAATTGATGTACTTTCTCTTTTAAAATGATGTTCAGGTTTGTTAGCTTTTAACATGCCTAAACTGATAAACAGGATGGAGACTGGCTCCAGATAAGAAAAAGTTTGTTAGTACAAATTGAGGTCTGGTTTATCTCTTTTGTGAACTCCAAACAACCTTTTCCTTACAATGCACACCCTTCTGATGTCAGACCTCATTTAACAATATTAAGGGATGCGATATTATGGGATGCAAATATGCAACACGTTTGACTACATGCAACTGATTTCCTATGCAAAGGAGAGGTTACTTTATCCTGTCCAATCAACTTTCCTCTTGCATTTTTTTGGTTGTGGTAACTATAAAAAGGAATGTAACACAGGCCTCAAGGTTCTCTCTCTCTTTTTTCATAGAGAGATCCCACTTTATCAGGGTACCCTAATAAACGGCTTTTAAATGATTTTCCAATTCTGTTGCTTATTGGGAAGGTAAAAACTATGGCAGAGCCTAGGGCCGGATTTGGCTATCAATTCTTATTAAGTATATCTCCTTTTGGAGACTAGAGTTGAGTAGCAGAAGGTAGCAAGGAATGTGCCGCTGAATAGTCACACTATCAATCACAGCCGCCGAAGTTAAAACAAGGATAACTTTTTTTAACAAAAATAAAGTAGGATAAACAGTCTCCAAAACAAGCGATAAGTAGTCTTGAAGTATATACACAGTCTATGATACAACACGTTGGTTTACAGATGCTCAACTCGCGATTCACCATGTAGACAGGTAACTAACATACAGAGTAGCCACCATCCAATATACAGTATTCAACTCCAATAACTAGCACTGAGAACATACAGGAACA
Source organism: Thamnophis elegans (assembly GCF_009769535.1). Taxonomy (NCBI): domain Eukaryota; kingdom Metazoa; phylum Chordata; class Lepidosauria; order Squamata; family Natricidae; genus Thamnophis; species Thamnophis elegans. The sequence goes on from NC_045549.1 coordinate 14,116,623, forward strand.
ACCAGGAATAAACAGTAGTAGTTCCTCCCTCTTATGGCTGATTAAAGCAACAGCATCAATCGTATCTCACTTGAGCATTTAAAGTGACAGATACATTTCAATCATGGCATGTATATATATAATGGCTTTCTGTCGTGATGGTCTCTTGTGATGAGCCGATAGACAGAGAAAGGAAGCAGTGTGCTTCGTCCCATGTTTGGGCATACCAGGGGTTGTGACACAATACATACCTATTTCCCTGGCTTAGCTGATAAAGGAAGAGAGCCTGTGGCTTAGTGGCTAATATAATTGCCTGATATGTAATACAGCCCAGGTTCGATTCCCAGTAAGGGTATGGCTAGCTGATGAGAGCTAAATAGCTTGAAATAGATCTATACTAGTCTCCTTTATTTATTTATCAGCAAAAATGCAATGCATATAGATATAGATATAGATATAGATTAGATAGATATAGATATAGATATAGATATAGATATAGACATAGACATAGACATAGACTAGACATATATATATCTCCAACCCAAGATTATGATTACATCCCTAACAATTCTCATCACTTCAAAGTTAACTCAGTCTTCCATCCTTCTGTCATCGGTAAAAGGAGGAGCCAGATTGTTGGGGGCGGGATGCTGACTCTGTAAACCGCCTAGAGAGGGCTGTAAAGCACTGTGAAGCGGTATTTAAGTCTAAGTGCTATTGCTAATTGCAGAAATCAGCAGCTTATCCTTAGTCATAGGCCATCTTAGACATAGGTGCCACAATAGGTTGGGCAAAGATATAAAACGAAGGGAGCTTCCTGATTCACCCGGAGAGAGGAAGAGGGATTAATTGCCATTGAAAACAATACAATAGCAGAGTTGGAAGGGACCTTGGAGGTCTTATAGTCCAACCCCTGCCTAGGCAGGAAACCCTATACCATTTCAGACAGATGGCTATCCCTTCTTAAAGCCATTCAGTGTTGGAGCATTCACAACCTCTGGAGGCAAGCTGTTCCACTGATTAATTGTTCTAACTGCCAGGAAATTTTACTCAGTTCTAAGTTGCTTCTCCTTGATTAGTTTCCACCATTGCTTCTTGTCCTGCCCTCCAAGCGCCTTGGAGATAGCTTGACTCCCTCTTCTTTGTGGCAACCCCTGAGATATTGGAAGACTGCTATCACGTTTCCCCTAGTCCTTCTTTTCATTAAACTGGACATTTCATTTTCATTTCATTTTAATTTATTTGTATGCCGCCCTTTTCCCTAAGGGGACTCAGGGCGGCTCACAACTCAAAGGGAGGGAAAAACAACAAAGTTACAAAAAACATAAAACCATACATAGTTAAAAAACACAACAATCATACCATTCGAAGTGGGGCAGCGAGTCTTTAGCCCCAGGCCTGTCGGAACAGCCAGGTTTTAAGGGCTGTGCGGAAGGCCTGGAGGGTGGTGAGGGTACGAATCTCCACGGGGAGTTCGTTCCAGAGGGTCGGAGCAGCCACAGAGAAGGCCCTCCTCCGGGTAGTCGCCAGTCGACACTGGCCGGCTGATGGAATTCGGAGGAGGCCTAGTCTGTGGGATCTAATTGGTCTAGTGGAGGTAATTGGCAGTAGGCGGTCTCTCAAGACATACCCAGTTCCTGCAACCGTTCTTCATATGTTTTAGTTTCCAGTCCCCTAATTCTCTTTGTTGCTCTTCTTTGCACTTTTTCTAGAGTCTCCACATCTTTTCTACATTCGTCCTGAGCTTCTCAAAAATGATAAAACCATAGAGTTGAAAGGGACTGGGGGCTAGCTAGTCCGATCCACATCTCAGTGCAGCATTTTGGGGTGGGGGTTCTCATTTCAAAATGGCCCTTCAGAGGGTGCTGCCAGTCTTAGAAACTGTGGAAGGACATCAGGAGATGCAAAAGATTCTAAAATAGTGTTAGTATACCCACTTACTACAGGTAAAGAGATCCAAGTGTTACTAATCCAGGGAGTATTTGTAGCTCAGGGTTGAAATGAGGAGTCCTTAGTGCTTTCTGAGTTTTCTTGCAGATGCTTCATTACCCAAACTAGGCAACATCATCAGTGCTAGTAAGGAATGGGTTTGCTCCTTACTATTGAGGAAGCAAACCCCATTCCTTACTAGCACTGATGATGTTACCTAATTTGGTGATGGAATGTCTGCATGAAAACAACCAAGCTCAGAGAAGCACCCAGGGCCCTTCAGATCCAAGTGGTCAGGTGGCTCTGATGCCAGACAAGGGTTAATTCGAATTCAGCCACAGCCATGGTAGCTCACTGAGTAATTTTGTGCCAGTTATTCCCTCTCTTGCAACTGACCTCACATAGGGATTTTTTTTTTTACAAAAAGAGGAAGGAGCATTATCTATTTACTAAATAAATTTATATGGCTGCACAACTCACACGGAGTCTTAACAACTGAAGGAAGTTAAAACCCACACCCCTGCTAGAACACTGAAATATTTTGAGAAATACTAAGAAGACGGAATATTATATTTCCCTGGATGTGAAAAGGGAGAAGTATGTTTTAAAAGACAAAGTAACCACCTGCTTCCTGCCACTCCCTTTGTCAATGAGCCATGAAAGCCTGAGATAGTCTACTTTACATAACAAAGGTAGGATTAGCCTTCCACAGAAACTCACCACATGGCATCTGAAAACTCAAACTTGGACTCAAAACACAGCCTATAGAGTTGCGCTTGCATCGCCCCATGGGAGTCTGACAACCAATCAGAATACATTTTCTTACCCAGGAACAGGAAACAGAGAGGTGGGCCGAAGAGAGTATAAAGCCAGGAATTTTGGGGCTTTCTCTTTTCTTCATCCAACATCTGGAAGCATGTGATCCCCCTTTCCTGTTCAGGAGCTCAAGCCATGTGATCCTGTCCACCATTAAACCGTCTTTCCAAGCAGCCTCCATGTCTCCAGTGTCTTTTCCCCCACTTGGAACTGAACCCAGAAGGACATTTCTTCCAAACAACTTTTAACATTTCACAATGTAAAACAACCATAAACATCCCACCCATGGCAACTGCTATTCTCTGCTATTCCCTCCTCAGGAAAGGCGGATATGAATCGAATACATTCAATGTTACCTTGTCTAGCACAAGACATCCCTGATTCCTTTGCAAGGGCCCGTCAAAGCTTTGAGATGAGTGGTGATGACAGATAAACTGCAACCTTTACTAGAATCCTTGGCTACCATTCTGATCTCACTGTGGAGATGATCTCTGGCTGTTGCTGCCTTAAGATCTGTGAAAGCCTCTGGGAGGCTCTAAGAAGAAACAGAAGGGAGGATCAAATGTCAACAACCAAGAGCTGAGAGGATAGTCAGTTGGCAGCTTATTGATAAACAACAACTTAGCCCAGGAAAAAACAGAATAACAGAGTTGGAAGGGACCTTAGAAGTCTTCTAGCCCAACCAGCTGCTCAAGCAGGAAACCTACACTATTTCAAACATATGGCTATCCAATCCTCTCCTTGAAAACCTCCAGCGATGGAGCATCCACACCAGTGGTGGGTTTCAAATTTTTTTAGAACCTCTTCTGTAGGTGTGGCCTGCTTTGTGGGAGTGGCTTGTTCAGCCATGTGACTGGGTGGGGAGTGGCTTGTCAGCCATTGTGACGGGTGGGTGTGGTCAATTTGTAAAATGTGGTGAAACTCACTTAACAACGCTCTTGCTTAGAAACCAAAATGTTGACTCAGAAACTCTGGCATTGAAGTCACTCAAGTCTTAAAGCTGTCAAGTTACAAGACCTTTGCACCCCTAAACCCTTTAGAAAAAAAAACCTCAGGGGTGTTCAAACTTGACAGCTTTAAGACCTTGTGGACTTCAACTCCCAGAATTCCTCCTTCAGTCATGTTGGCTCAGGAACTCTGGCATTGAAGTGTACAAGTCTTAAAGCTGTCAAGTTACAAGACCCTTCCACCCCTAACCCTTTAGGGAAAAAAAACCAGGGGTGTTCAAACTTGACAGCTTTAAGGCTTGTGGACGTCAACTCCCAGAATTCCTCCTCTCACTCTTCATCTTGATGATGTGGGGACGGGTGGTGGTGGGGAGCTGGAACCGTTCTAAACGGCACTGTAGATTTTTGGAACTCTTCTATAGAAGAGGTTAGAAACTGGCAGGAACCCACCCTGATCCACATTCTGGAGGCAAATTGTTCCACTGCTTAACTGTTCTCACTGGCAGGCAATTTCTCCTTATTTCTAGGTTGGATCTCTCTTTGATCAGTTACCATCCATTGCTTCTTGTCAGAGGTGGGTTCCTACCGGTTCGGACCAGTTCGGCCAAGTCGGTAGTAACTTGGCTTGCCACCCCCGAACCCATTCTATCATCGGCGGCGCCATCTTGATTTTCGGCTCTGTGCATGCGCAGAACAATCTTCGTTGCAAAAATGTACTTCCCCCCTTTTTTTTAATGTTGTGCCCATGCCCAGTTTTTAGGTGCAAATGCGCATGCGCGCAGAGCAAAAAATTTGCGCACCGAACTGGCAGGAATGCCGGAAGCTACCCAGCCCTGCTTCTTGTCCTACAACAGCAACAACAAAAACCTGGGCTGATGTGTTTTAAATGCATTCAAATGGCGGGCGGTAAGTACGCATGTGCGTGCTGCGTGCATTCATGTGGTGGATGCCTGCCCCCATTGCACCATACCCGCTTACAATGGGATCTGGAACCCACCAGTGGCAACCATGAGCAAACCTGTAGTAAACCGTTTAGCAATCCACCACTGCAAGATGCCATCTTTTTTCCCAGACTAGCATTCATTTCTTTAAATAAAATAAATAAAATCAACATCAACATCAACATCTTTGATTTTTTTTCTCCTGCCTTTATTATTTCATACATAACTCAAGGCAGCAGATATGCTTAATACTCTGTCCTCCTCTTATTTACTCCATCACAACAACAACCCTGTGAGGTGGGCTGAGCCAGTGGCCCAAAGTCTCCTCATCTGGTTTTCATGCTGGGATTAGAACTCACAGTATCCTGGGTTGTTAGGCCAGCACCTTAACCCCTACACCAAAACTGACTGATTGGTTGAGCTGCGGATTATTTTATAAACAATCAATCAATGGAGTTCTAATCCCACCTTGCTATCAAAGGGCTGTTGTGCTAGGCAAATACCATCTCTCACTTTTGTTGGAGGAAAAAGCAGTCTGCAGTGGCAAAGAACCAGAAAGAATACAAATAGCACATTTTCTAAGTAGCAAATGTTATTAAAGGGAAAAAAAATAGTTGTCATTTTTTTTGTCACAGTCCACAAAAGCAACACCATACACCTCTCTTAACACAAAAGACTAGGGCAATTCTCCATTAGAGAATCGTTTCTTTGCAAAGGATCAGTGGTAGCCCCTGGTGGCCTACAGTATACTGCAGGTGATTCTAGCCTAGCTACTGGTGTGACAGATTTGGGCAGATGCTTATAGATCCATAATTGCAAGAGAAATAGGCATCTGTGAAATGTTTTTAAATATTCATATGGTACTGGTTTTAGACCTTTGTTGCTTCGAATGGATTGACGTTATTTTTATTTCTCTAGTATTGCAGTGTTTAACATTTGTATTCTGTATGTAGGTAGACATATTGAGAGCTATTAGCACAGTGTTTTTCAGCCTTAGCAAATTCAAAATGTGTGGACTTCAAATCCCAGAATTTCTCAGATAACCACAACTGAACTAACCAAATCCCTAAGGCAGGGGTTGTCAAACTCAAGGCCCGGTGGGGACAGATCTGGCCCATTGGGGCTTTGATCTGGCCCATGGGGCTGGTCCGGAAATAGCAAAAGACTGGCCTGTGGTGCCTCTGCCAGCAAAACGAAGCTCAGGGAGGCCGCGAGCTCCGCTTTTGCTGGGCAGGACGGCTGTAGATGGCCGTCACAGCTGAAAATGGAGCCTCGGGACTCCATTTTCTCTGGCGCTTGGGCCCCACAGGCGCCCCCCCCCCAACATGAGTGATGTTGAGCTGACCACGCCCCCCCTGGCCACGCCCACCCTGCCCACCAAGGTCAACACAACCCTGATGCGTCCCTCAATGAAATCAAGTTTGACATCCTCCCCTAAGGAATCTTTTCCTAGAATCCAGATGTAATCGAGAGCACCAGTCTGCAGGGAACAAGAGTAAATATAAGAGCTTTGCTCTACATTGAAATTACTACAGTAAGCCCACGACTTACAAGCTTTTCTTTAGGGACCATTGAAATCATAAATGGCCCTGGAACAAGGGATTTATGACCGTTTTTCACACTTACAGCCATTGCCATATCCCTATGGTCATGAGATCGAAATTCCGCCATTTGGCAACTGGCTCATATTTATGACCGCTGCAGTGTCCCGGGGTCACGTGATTTCCTTCTGTGACCCTCTGATAGAGAGCATCCCTTGGGGAAGCCTGGTCACCTAACAACCTTGTTACTGTAGGAAGTTAGCACCAGCCCTCTCGTAGAAAAATGAAATATCCTCGGAAATATTGAAAAGGCAGAATATTACATTTCCCTGGATCAGAAAATGGAGAAATGTATTTTAGGCAGGAAGCAGACTCACACTTCATAGCCCTCACCTTTGTCAATGGGCCATTGAAAAAGCCTGAGCCAGTCTATTCTACATAACAAAGATCTCCCCCCAGGCTGATAGGATTAAGGCATGATAGTATTAGCCCTTTTTCCCCATCTCACCACAGGGCACCTGGGAGAAGCAATGCTCAACCAAACCTGGACTCAAAACACAGCCTAGAGAGTTGCCCCTGCATGGCCCCATGCGGGTCTGACAACCATCAGAATACAATACCAACCCTATCACTAACCCTAACTCTAAACCCTTTACCTAAACAGTTATTGTATTCTGCCTAATGCCGAGGTATTATATAAAATGCCTAGGGAAAGTGTTGTGGCCCGGCAGGGAGCCGTTGGTGCTGCCCCCAGAACTCCGACAGCGAGGGATCTTATGAGTCGGCCCTGGAGGATGTGGAGGACCCTGGACAGGGTTCCGACTCTGAGCAGGGCGCAGAGAGACTGGTTGATCACCAGGTGGCGCCTGAGCCTTGGATCAATGGGGAGGAGACAAGAGAGAATGATCCAATACCACCTGTGAGTTGTTCCAGGATGCACGCCGTCGAAGGGCTACTTGGCGTCAAGAACAACTACGTAATTACAGGAGGTTATAAAAGAGACTGCTTGTGCCACGCCCTTCTTGCAGAAGTCAACATTAAGGACTAACGAGAATACATACTGAAGTAATCAATACATTCATGGTTTGCCTAAAAACATCACACATTCTATACATTTCCTAGGTATTCTATATAATGCCCGCTTTTGACACATTGCCAATAACATATTGTATGTTATTTGGGTAGATTCTATGCAATCCCTTCCTGCAATTGCTAGAGAGAAGTTTCTGGTAGTAGATTTAAACCTCATAGAATAAGTTTCTGGCTAATTTCAGCTTAACAGCCCCAATGATTATATAATGCTTGCCCCCTGGTGGCCAGCATAGGTCAAAACATCAGGGAAAGACTCGCGGCAGCTGCATGCAGCCCTCAAGAGAGATGACACTTTGAACAACCAACTCAAGAGAGGCAATTGAGTGATGTTTCGAAGTGCCCTTCAAAGTGTAAGAACAATATTACCAAGAGGTCTTGGGTGAGATTGGTTATTCAGGCCCAGAGCTTCCTTTAACTACAGTTATCAGAATAGCATTAAAAAAGAAACCCATTCTGTTAAAGGCTGTACATATCACTGCCTGGGGGGATTCTGGGAGTTGAAGTCCATATATGTTAAGATGGATGTTGTTGTTTAGAAACACCTGTCTAGAAAGCAGAGAGTAAAAGTGGCAGCTCACAGGCTGGATGCGTCATGTGCAGGCCATGCCCCCGCCCCCCCGATCCACGAAGGGAAAAAAAAAATGTTGCTATTCCTCACATGATGGCAATGTGAAACCACCAGTTTGACACCCGTGATCTAAATTGACAGCACAGGACTGAAAGGGTAAGGAGCCATCCAGGAGAAACGCAGGCTCTCCGTGTAGAAGGTGCCAATAAGATGCCAGCCAGAGATATTTTTTTCCCCCTGTGTTCACACCTCAGGCTGTGTGGACACTTGACTCATCTCAGTCAGTGAACCTGGTTGTTTAGCTCTAAGTGAATGTGTGGTTGCTTGTTTTGATTCTAAGATGGAAACTATCCTGCTGTTTCTTGTTTGTTTTTGTTTTTAACTTTTGGAGGGGGCTTTTAAACTTTTGCAGTTCAGTAATCCTATGAGCAAGTGCCAGCTGCCTCAACGGAATATTTGGCCTCGGGAAACACTCTATGGTTGGCATGAAGTTTGAAAGGGGGTAGATCAGCAGGAAAAGCTCTGATTGGAGAAGACACACACACCTCCTCGGATAAACTGAATGCTGTTGACAGTAAGGCAGTCTCTTCTGTTGCCAGTTTGTGACTGGCCTGGGTGAATCTATTCTGGCTCTTTCCCAGTTTGGGTTGTTGTATGACCAACATAGACCCCCCTCCCCAAAAAAATATTTGGAAAAGATTGAAAAATATTGGCCACTCCTAGAATTTGGAACACAAATATAAACTAACACGATCGCAGCACTTAAAGAAATATATACAAAATGTTTATACGTTGGCATTTATCACCAACAAGATGGCTAAAATGTACCCAAACATGAAGCCGACCTGCTGGAAGTGTAAAAAGTACAAGGGACTTTTAATCACATATGGTGGACCTGCCCGGAAACACAAAAATATTGGACAAAAATTGGAAATGGGTGCAAGAAATTACAGAACAGATAAAATACAAACCCGAAATCTTTCTGCTGGGAATAATCAAAGGGAATATACAAAGAAAATTAAGTACATATTAAACACATCTGCTAACTACAGCTAGAATAGCATTTGCCCAATGCTGGAAACAAATAATACCCCCTCGGACGAATTAGTGATAAAAAATTTTTGGGGGGATTGTGCAGAGATGGACAAATTAACACTGAAATTAAAAGATAAAGAAGAGTCGGAATATTATGAAATTTTGGAACAATTGGTACAAATGGCTGCAAAACAGAATAAAATTAATTAAGCCAAAAAAACAATATATAAATATATAGAACTGGGTATAAAGATGTGTAAATATAGAAGCGAAAATATTATATACATGTACAGGTATGAGACATAACAATGTTGATATAATGACTGTAAGGCATTGTAGAAGGGAAAAATAATTTAAAAAATCTGCTAAAAAAGAAAAGAAAAATATTGGCCACTCCTCAAAAAGAGGGAACCATAGCATCTGTTTCAACTTCTTAATAAATGAAGTGATGTGATTTTTTTAACCAGACTTGCATTACCAAGCCACACAATTGGAAAATTGGAAGAAGGCATTACAAATGTGTCCTCAAGGAATGAATCAGTAGCACCCAGTCACTTATTGAGAAGGAATTTTCTATTCTTCAATCGCCCAGCTCTCTTATCGAATTTTACAGAGAATCCAAGTAGCTGGTAATTAATCTCATCCTGACTTTGAATTGCTGGAGCCTGCTTATCAGGAAGCATTGGCTGAAATTGGTGCATGACTGTTTCTGATGCATGTTTAGTAGCCAAATCAGAAATGTTATTGTAGTGAGAACATTCTGTCTAGAAAGTCCTGAGAGAAACAAACCGCATGTTATTAAACATCTTAACTTTTTAACAATAGGAAGAATGTGTTTGTTTGTTTGTTTGCTTATCAAACTCTTAAATGCCCATCTCCCTCAGAGGGACTCTGACAAGTGTACGCATTAAAACCAAGATGATTAGGGGACTGAAGGCTAAAACATATGAAGAACAGTTGCAAGAACTGGGCATGGCTAGTTTAGTGAAGAGAAGGACCAGGGGAGACATGATAGCAGTCTTCCAATATTTGAGGGACTGCCACAGAGAGGAAGAGGTCAAGCTATTTTCCAAAGCACCTGAAGGTCAGACAAGGAATAATGGATGGAAACTGACCAAGGAGAGATTCAACCTAGAAACAAGGAGGAACTTTCTGACAGTGAGAAACAATCAACCAATGGAACAGAAGTTGCCTTCGGAAGTTGTGAGAGCTTCATCACTTGAGACTTTCAAGAAGAGATTGGACTGCCATTTGTCAGAAATGGTGTAGGGTCTCCTGCTTGAGCGTGTGTGTGTGTGTGTGGACTAGATGACCTATAAGATACCTTCCAACTCTAACAGATTCTAAAAGCTAATAATTATAATTGTGTGTGTGTGTGTTTTGTGTGTTGCATTTTTGCTGATAAATAAATGAAAGGGGACTATTTCAAGCTATTTATTTAGCTCTCATCCGCCCGCCATACCCTTACTGGGATTCGAACCAGGGTATGGCTAACAAGAGCTAAATAGCTTGAAATACATCTATATTAGTCCCCCTTCATTTATTTATCAGCAAAAATGCAACACAAAAATGGTTTTTTCTGCCTGGATATGTGTGTGTGTGTGTGTGTGTGTGTGTGTAATTTAGTGTCACAACCCCTGGTATGCCCAAATGTGGGAGGAAGCAAACTGCTTCCATTATCTGTCTATCGACTCGTCACAAGAGACCATCACAACAGAAACCCAATATTTTTACTGTTGCCTTTGTTACATTTGTGTTGTATTTGTGCTGATAAATAAATAAAGGGAGACTAGTATAGATCTATTTCAAGCTATTTAGCTCTCATCAGCTAGCCATATCCTTACTGGGATTCGAACCTGTGCTGTATTATAACACATCTGCCTAAAATACAACACACACACACACACGTGTGTGTGTGTGTCTGTGTGTATATATATATGTGTGTGTGTGTGTGTGTGTGTGTGTGTGTGTGTATGTATATGTATATGTATATGTATATGTGTATGTATGTATGTATGTATGTATGTATGTATGTATGTATGTATGTATATAAGCTTTTTCTCCAGTTCAAATCAATGGATGAAACAATGCTTCATCTATCCTGGCAAAGCTGAGCATTCCTTCACCATACACTATTGTGTATACATTTGGAGTGTGTAACAAGATGGGAAGGTGCTTCTCCATATGTGTCAGTCAGTGCTGGCCGGCATTTTAAAAACGATTTGAGTTTTATATCTGGGTCAGTCAGAGCACCTGTCACTAAAGAGGGGGTATCTTAGCTATGAATCTAAGAACCTGAATTTAGCCGTTCAGATTAGCCTATTTAGTTTCTCTCTCCAAATTTGGGTTAAAGTGACATGCTATTTCAATGACTAATTCATGTGACAGGCCCTTCCGACTGCTGGCTAGGGAAAGCCCTGGCAAAAGTTACAAATAAGAACCTTGTCTTAACATGGTTGGTTGCTCTCAACGTTTGCCATGGAGAGGATCCAATTTGCATTGCCTGAGCTATTTGACGTAATGTGTGCCATTCCTATCTCGTGCCAACCTCTTCCACCTCATTAATTCCCTCGTCCAAATTTCTGCAGCTACTGTTTGCTATTTCTCCATCGTCTATATTGCAAGCAAACATGTAGTCGGAGCTGCCTTTATCATTCAACAATAAGGCTTACATTTTCTGCGTTAAAAATAGTGACATGAAATAATCTGCTTGGAGAGGGGGTAATGCCATGCTGTCACTGAGCTTCCCTTTCAAGGATGTCTTCTACTGCAGGGGTCTCCAACCTTGGCAACTTTAAGACTTGTGGACTTCACCTTCCAGAGTCCCTCAGCCAGCTTTGCTGGGAGTTGAAGTCCACAGGTCTTAAAGTTGCCAAGGTTGGAGACCCCTGCTCTAGTACAAGAAAGATGGTCAGTGTCTCATTTGTGGATGGTTTCATTTGGATTCCTCCTTCCAAATCTTTGATTTTACAAATGGAATACAAGAACTTAGTTCTTCACAATAATGTAACTTGTTTTGCTTGCCTTTGATGTGTTGTGTAAACTATTGCGGTTTGTCAGTTAGGGTAATAAAGTAGCATGTGAGCATTCCAAAAGCGGACCCACTATAATAAGTCATATTATTTGTCTACTAAACCCAGCATTCTCTATTCAGACTGGGAATAACAAACCACTGAGATCTTTTTAACGGGAGATTCAATTAACCTCTATATAGGAGGCACACATTCCATCAAATTACATCCTTCCCCCTTGACAAAGCAACTTGGAATTCCTGCCTTAAGTTCCCACCCAGCAGGGCAATAAATCTGATGTGCTGAGTGGTGCAGTGGTTAGAATGCAGTACTGCAGGCTACTTCTGCTGACTGCCTGCAATTTGGCAATTCAAAACTCATCAAGCTCAAGGTTGACTTCCATCCTTCCAAGGTGGGTAAAATGAGGACCCAAATTGTTGAGGGAAATATACGGACTCTGTAAACTGCTTAGAGAGGGCTGTAAAGCAGTTTATATGTGCTATTGCAGGCTAACTCGTCATTCCACTGTTTGATTCTCAACGCTCAAGGTTGACTCAGCCTTCCAAGGTCGATAAAACGAGGGCCCAAATTGTTGGGGGCAATATGCTGACTCTGTAAACTGCTTAGAGAGGCCTGTAAAACACTGTGAAGCGGTACGTAAGTCTAAGTGCTATTGCTAAATACTATAGCGTAAATGTGACTACTAGTGATTGACTATTTCCAGGCAAGATTTCTATTGCACCATTATTCTGTATATATATACACACACACATTAGATTTATGGATTTCCTGATTGAGATTCCCTTTATTTCTAGATTTATAAGTGCCAAAGGAGATGATCTATATGTCCTTGTGTTTATTGTTGTAATTAAAAAAAAAAAAAACGCCAGCAATGTCAGCTGAAGGAATGGATATCTAGGATAGGATAACTAAGATTAGAAGGAAGGAGGTGTTTAACACCTTTCTATTGTGCTCAGGAGGAAAATTCCATTTTTTCTGAAAATGACATGTGCTTTGTGGGGACAGGGCCATAATGAAGGAAAAAACATATTTGCTTTCCTTGCCTTTGGTAATTATTGGCTTCTTTTCTTTTATCAGCTGCTGCTATTGAGCGGTGTGGTTTTCTAAAAGAAAGAAGCTGAATCATGGCCAAAACTTCTCCTTTACCTGGAAGTCCATTTTATTTGCGTCATATATTTATATTATACCATGGTGATCATTCTGATTGCGTGCCTGTTTTAGCCCACGGAAGAGATGGCGTTTTTATTGTAGCAAACAAGAACAAAGCAGAAGCCCATTTAAAAAAAAATAATAATAACAACAACCCAGGAAGAACAAAATGTTTTTAACATCAATATACACTACTTTAGTGTCTTAAGTCAGTGGTTCCCAAACTTGGCAACTTTAAGACTTGTGGACTTCAACTCTCAGAATTCTCCAGCCAGCTCTGCAGTCCACAAGTCTTAAAGTTGCCAAGTTTGGGAACGACTGTCTTAAGTGATAGCAATCAATAAAGTAAACGTAACTTTTAAAGTCTATACAATCATATTATAGAAATTGTGCACATAGAATGCAAATCAAAATTTACAGCAGACAAAAACAGAGCAACACCTCTGCAGAATCTTTCACAAGTTCCAAGGAACAGTTATGAACAGGCGGATATACAGAGGCAGCGTCGGAATGATTGACACCAAAGTGGGTTTTGGTGCTACAGGCTTAGATGTGCAGTCGTGTAAGTCCATCGTTCACATTGTGACCAGGGGGAGACAACCTAAACGGCTCAGCGCTATTATTCCCAGATGCGAAGTAACTCTATGCAGGGGAAGGCGACTATTGCATTTTTATTTGATATTGTTTTCCCTTTTAGTCCAAGGAAATACTCCTGGTGTTTATACTGGAGCCATAGGCAGAACATAGGCAGAAGTCAGAACAACAGTATGAAGTGCATCATGACACCATCCTATAACAGTGTTATGTAATTTGCATCTGTCCCCAGGTTGATGCCAATCACATTCATCCGATGAGATCATGACAAAGGTTTCCTCATTTGCTCTCTCTCAAGGGTATCTATGACTCAGAAGGCCTCCTGCTTTCTCACACCTTGTGCGTGCAAACATATTAATAGGGACTGGAAACTCAGTATCCACCAGTAATATAACACCCACAACATAGGTAGGTGGCACTGGCTTAAATCAGGGGTGTTGTCAAGATTCGTTGGGTTTTTCCACCCCAAAGGCTAGAAGCTTCTAAGATCATCAAATCTCATGAGGCTGCAGTTTTCTTACTCGGCAAGAAACGGTGATATTTTGGCACTGTCATAAGATCTCACTACTGAGGCAAACAATTTCAGATTTACAAATATAGATTTTTTAACACCAGGATGTCTGCTCTCTTTTCCACCAGATATTCTCAGGTTGATAATAAAACACCAGAGATTCTCAATCAGATCAGCCCCCTGCATCTAAAGGGCAGAAAGTTGGAGGAGGCTCCCCAGAGGAATTGAGAGACTTTTGTGCCATAAAATTAACCTTGCTTTTACTCCAATTACTGTAGTCTTGCTGAGAAACACAAGGATTTGTTGTTCTCTTTCACAGCTGGATTTTAAAATGTGAAAGGATAGAACCTTTTGAAAATGTATTACTAGCCTCTCTGAAACTTTCAGTTCCCTCCAGTTTTTACACTTTGGGTAAAAGTTGGGGACAATCCTCAGCAGACTTTTAGACTATGTTCTTTCAATAGCCAGAACCTAGAAAAATAAGTGGGTTGGGTTTTTTTGCTCATCTTCTTCTCAACCGTGAAACAAACCAAAATAATCTCATCACCAAAATTAATTGCATTGAAGCTGTGCATTCATACTTAGAAAGGAATTTAACAGTAGCCAATGTGGAATGAAAATATATATATATATATTAAAGGAGAGGTTTTAGCACTGGATCCTTTAAAGAAAAAACAAAACAAAACAGGTTAAATATGTAGATATTTAACTAAGTGTACAACCCCGTCCCCGCCCCCCCTCTCCCTCCCTCCCTCTCCTTCTCCCTCTGCTTTTCCAAAAAGGGGACATCAGTACCGGAAGTGCACAGTTCTCTCTCTGCCTCTGGACACCACAATCCTGAGGCTTATTGGTCCTGAGACCAAAATGCTGCTTTTTAGAGTTGAACCATTCTAACCCCCATCTGACAGTGATGGTGAACTAGCCACAAACCCACCTCTCAATTCTCCACCTTTCCTACAGTAGTCTTTGAGTTTCCTTTTACACAGGATGGAATAGCGAAGGGGATAAAATGCTACTTTTCTTGTCCTTTGGTTTCCCCAGCTGGAGTGCTGTGTGCAGTCTGCTTCCCTCTGCCCCGTTCCTTCATCTCTCTAAAACATCTCAAGGGCATCGGGAGAATCAGGGGATGCCACAATGGCAGTCAGCCACAAAAATATCCGCATCTTGCCCCTGCAGAAGAAGTCCACGAGGAAGGACCGAAGGTGTGAGAATGCTTGGTTTGAGAGAAGCAAGTAATAACGACATTTCTTAAGAGGTGACGTCTAGTTAACAGCAGTTAGCTACCCAAGCAGAAAGGGTAGAGGAGATGGGAGTGTTGTTGTTGTTTTAACCTTTCTGCAATCTACATCTTTAAACGTTCGGCAGCTTGGCGCAGAAGCTGCTCATGCCCATCTTCCACTTGAACCAAAACCTCGGCTGAAGGAAAAATTGACCTCGGAGTTTTTGTATTTGCCCCATGCTCCAAATGGCACTACGATTGCGGTGCTGTTATCTTCTGCCCCGTACTGCATAGCCTTGTGGGACAATAAGAAGAAAGGCAAGAAGTTTTAGTTTCACTCTCAAATCACCAATCTTCAAACAATTTCAGGTGCAACGTTGAGAAATCTGACAATCGTGGTCGTTATTCTAATCCCAGCCCCAAGAGGGAAGCAAGGAGGGAAGGAAGGAGGGAAGGAAGGAAGGAGAGAAGGAGAGAAGAAAGGAGGGAAGGAAGGAGGGAAGGAAGGAGAGAAGGAGAGAAGAAAGGAGGGAAGGAAGGAGGGAATGTAGGAGAGAAGGAAGGGGGGAAGGAAGGAGGAAAGGAAGGGGGAAAGGAAGGAGAGAAGGAGAAAAGAAAGGAGGGAAGGAAGGAATGTAGGAGGGAAGGAAGGAGGGAAGGAGAGAAGGAGGGAAGGGGAAGGAGGGAGGGAAGGAAGGAGGGAAGGAAGGGGAGTAGGAGAGACGAAACGAGGGAAGAAGAAGTAGGACCGTTGTAAGATAAGATGGATCTATGGGATGTTAAGAAAGCAATCTTCAAGTATATTGTCAACTGTAGGGAAAATTGTTATAAATACATATTATTAATAACAGTTATGAGATCATATAATTGTGAATGTATATATGACATTGATAAAAAAATAATAATAATCCCAGCCCCAAGTAAAATATTTAAGGGTATTTTTAAGGGGCGGAAATGGGAAGTTGTCATTCTATAGAACAAAAGTGAACTTTGGGATCCTTGGTGCTCTCTGAGCTTGACTGTATATTTTTGGCAGACATTTCATAACCCTATTAAGTAACATCATAAGAGCACTGATGACGTTACCTAGTTGGGTAATGAAATGTCTGTGGAAACAACCAGCCTCAGAGAGCACCAAGGACTCCGCAGTTCAACCCAGAGCTACAAATATTCTCTTCTATTGATAAAGGTGAACTTCTATTATCATGTTAATTTATATTAAGCCGTATCAGGGAGTCTTTTTAGTAACCTCTAAGTAAAATCTAATGGAAGATTTTCCTATTAGGATACCCTCTAGAAAAAGAGGGGAAACTTTTTTTCTGTTTCTAAAACCAAACTCTTCCTTCTGGGTATCTTATGGCAACAGTTATTATCCAGGAGTGAGGAGTCCCCCACAGTCCAAAGATGAGCAATTTTTCCTGCTCCTTTCTTGCACAATCATGCTGAAGAGCCGTAGGTGCTAGCTGGAAGGATGGTGACATTACCAAAAGAAATAGGGATATTTTTTTGGCCTTTTTTTTTTTTCCAAAATATGGTGGGAGCTAAAGAGTGGAAATTCTGTCCTGCTTAAGCCCTCAATTTTGATGAAAACATCATGGGTTTGGGAAGGAGGGAGGGAGGGAGGGAGAGAGGAAGGAAGGAAGGAAGGAAGGAAGGATGGATGCTGGGGAAACTGCACGTATTTTACGATTGCCTTACACCAGGGGTGTCAAACTCAATTTCATTGAGGGCCACACCAGGATTGTGTTTCACCTCGGGGCGGGGGGGGGGGGGATGAAGTGGTGTGGCCAGGGTAGACATGGCCAATTCAATGTCACTCATGTCGGAGGCATCTGTGGTGGCCTGAGTGCTCAGCCAGCAAAAACGGGCTCCCGAGCTCCATTTTCGGCTGCGACGGCCTCCTGCAAACTCTGCCAGTGAAAATGTAACTCGAGAGGAGCGCACATAGCCCTCCCAGGCTCTGTTTTCGCTGGCAGAGACACTGTGGGCCGGTCCTTCTCTGTTTTCAAGGCAGATCTAAGCACCCTTTGGGCCGGGATCCAGCCCGTGGGCCTTGAGTCTGCCACCCCTGCCTTAAGACTGTTCCCCCCCATTATTTCTAACTTCTAAAATCATACCGGAGTGTCAAGCTATCCATGTTGTTTTAGAATTATCACCACCGCTCTTCAAAGACATGAAAGAAAACTGGCTTTTCTGCTGGCATCAGCTGTAAAAGTTTACAAGAGGATACCTCATCCTTCAATCGTGGGATTCTTGGTGCTCTGAGCTTGGCTGCTTCTGCCGACATTTCAACACAGGTAGCCCTTGACTCATATGACCAGTTGCACAGCAACAGATCCCACCCAAATTATGACCCGGTTCCAAAATTTGGACCGCTCTGCACCCAGGTCACATCACGGGATTGCATTTTGGTTGCCTAGCAATCAGCCTGCATTTACAGCCGTTTGCAGAGTCGCATGACTGCGATAGGCAGTTCTGCCAAAAGCCAGCATTTACAATCCCATTTATCAGCAAAAGTGCCCCCTAATGAACAAGGGGTTTGCTTCACAAGGGCAGCATTTGCTTAACGACTGTGGCATTCGCTCTACGACACTGCCTTCACTAAAGGATCACCACTAAAAAGGTTGTCAAAGTGGGTCTCTCCAGTGGTGAAATCTAAATTTTTTTACTACCAGTTCTGTGGGTGTGGCTCGGTGGGCGTGGCTTGGTGGGGTCTTGTGACTATTTAGTCATGTAACTGGGGGATCAAAAGACAAAAACTCACTTTAAGAATGTGCTGCTAGAGGAGGGTTGGACTGGATGATCTCCAGGTCCCTTCCAGCCCCGGATTATCCTCTGAAGCTGCATCTAATGCCAGATTTGTAGTCCTTCCTTCCCCTCCTTTTTCCCTCCCTTTCTTTCTTTTTCTTTCTTTCTCCTTTCCTTCTCTCTCTGTCTCTTTCTTTTCCTCTTTCTTTCTCAGCAACCCCCATCCCCCATTTTTGGCCTAGCAGGCTTCAGGAAGCCTGCTGGAGCAAAAATGGACCCCCCACCCCTGTTTTTGACCCCATCCCCACCCTGTTTTTGGCCTAGCATGCTTAAAGGAAGCCTACTGGGAGCAAAAACGGACGGACACACACACACACACACACCACGCCCCGTTTTTGGCTGTGTGACGTGCGATCGCTGGAACTTTTTTTTTTATTACTTTTTTTTAGTATTTTTTACTACCGATTCTGTGAACCAATAGCCTTTTTTACTACCCGAACTGGTAGCATTTCATCCCTGGGTCACTCACATGGCTTTTTTGACCATTACCACTGTAATGGGCAGGCACCGTCCTAGATTAAGGACTATCTAGACCAGGAATGGGATCCTACCAGTTTAACAACTGGTTCGTGCACACACTCTCGCTTCGCTCACGCACCTGACACACGCATGTAGAGTTTACAGAGAAATCACTTTCCACATTACTGCTTGCAAAGGAAACAGCTGAGGTGCGGCAATCTACTCTGCTGCGCCTGTCAGCTGGGCTCCAGAAAAGGGAATATAGGTGAGTATAGTGCAGGGATGGGCAGGTGAGCCCAGATGAAAGTCGGAGTGAACCAGTTGGCTCCCAGCTGATAGTTGGAGCTACCAGTTGACCCGAACCGCTCCGAACTGGTAGAATCCCACACCTGACCTAGACCCAACTAGGCAACATCAGTGGGAGCATCAACGGTACACTGATGATGTTACCTGCTTGGGTAATGTAATGTCTGCAAGCAAGCAACCAAGCTCAGAGCGCACCATGAATTTCACAGTTCCTCCTTGAGCTACTGATATTCTCTTCCATTGGAATCATCCATGGTGTCCCAGAAAATACAGGTACCATTAGCTGAAAGTTGGCCAGTAACAACTGTTCCCAAAGCAGAAATACCTACCTGCTCAGTAATGATGTGAGCTGCTTCGGTTGGATCATGGCACTGGTTAACAAAATCACAGATCTCCTGGCTGTTTACCATAAAGTTGATGCCATCTGTGGTCAGGACCAAGAAGCTGTCGCTTGTATGATGCAACTAAAGCAACACAAAGTGTATATAAATTATCCAGACTTATGATGCTCTAGTACAGAGCCAAAGAGCCAGCGCTGTCCAAAGACGTCTCCGTGGTCATGTGGCCGGCATGACTAAACGCTGAAGGTGTACGGAACACTGTTGCCTTCCCACCAAAGGTGGTCCCTATTTTTTTACCTGCATTTTTACGTGCTTTCGAACTGCTAGGTTGGCAGAAGCTGGGACAAGTAACGGGAGCTCACTCCATTACATGGTGCTAGGGATTCGAACCGCCAAACTACTGACCTTTCTGATCAGAAGCTTAGCGTCTTAGCCACTGAGCCATCGTGTCCTTCCTACATAGATTAATAATGAAAAAACTTGTTTGGATTCTATTTTTACACAAACTGTCCTAACTTGCTCTTCCTAAACTAAAAATAGGAACACCTATTTAAGTTGGCACACTTCCCAGTTCCAAAGCAGCACGCATCAGATAAGGTTGGATGCAAAACTATATAAATTAGAGCCAACGATCTCCAACTTTTCTGCTTTGGCCAGAGGCAGGGAAGAGATGGGGAGTGATTTCATGCATGCATGCAAGCAGCTTTTACAAATGCAGCATTGTATGCATTCACAAGCTCACCCACCACTTCCACACCCCGGTTCCAAGTGGGCTGCAGCCTGGCACCGGGTCGTGGCCCAGGGATTGGGGACCACTGAATTGGAGCAGTTAAAATACAGAAGTGTTTTAAAAAGTTGGCTCAAGCCACTCAAGAAAAATTATCAAATCACTACAGTTGGTCCTGTACCCATTGGAGACCTATTGTTGTTATTAGGTACATCTTTCAGATGAAAAATATTTGCCTATTCCTGATTAAATTTCTGAATTCTGCAGGGTGGTCTACTTGTAGGTACATATGTATCTAGATCCATATCACACTCAAACATCACTAGGGGCACCATATGTATACACTGCCTGCTGTGTTATTCTCCTTTTGAGGTGAGCAATACAATAGCAGAGTTGGAAGGGACCTTGGAGGTCTTCTAGTCCAACCCCCTGCCTAGGCAGGAAACCCTATACAGTTTCAGACAAATGGCTATCCAACATCTTCTTAAAGACTTCCAGTGTTGGGGCATTCACAATTTCTGGAGGCAAGCTGTTCCACTGATTAATTGTTCTAACTGTCAGGAAATTTCTCCTCAGTTCTAAGTTGCTTCTCTCCTTGATTAGTTTCTACCCATTGCTTCTTGTCCTACCCTTAGATGCTTTGGAGAATAGCTTGACTCCCTCTTCTTTGTGGCAGCCCCTGAGATATTGGAATACTGCTGTCATGTCTCCCCTAGTCCTTCTTTTCATTAAACTAGATATACCCAGTTCCTGCAACCGTTCTTCATATATTTTAGTCTCCAGTCCCCTAATCATCTTTGTTGCTCTTCTCTGCACTCTTTCTAGAGTCTCCACATCTTTTCTACATCGTGGCGACCAAAACTGGATGCAGTATTCCATGTGTGGCCTTACAAAGGCATTATAAAGTGGAATTAACACTTCACGTGATCTTGATTCTATCCCTCGGTTTATGCAGCCTAGAACTGTGTTGGCTTTTTTGGCAGCTGCTGCACACTGATGGCTCCTATTTAAATGGTTGTCCACTAGGACTCCAAGATCCCTCTCAAAATTACTACTATTGAGCAAGGTGCCACCTATACTGCATTTCGGGTACAGTATAGGTGGTACCTTGCTCAATGTTATACAACTATACAATGAGGCAATGAAGCTCAAATATAAATAAAATTCTCAATCCAAGATGTAAGCAATAACTTACTCAGTGCTGCCTAAACAAACAGACATCCCATACAACTACTGTGTTTGCACCAAATCAGCTTTCAATAAGCTGCCACAGTGGCGCAGTGGTTAGATTGCAGTACTGCAGGCTATTTCTGCTGCCTGCCGGCTGCCTGCAATTTAGCAGTTCAAATCTCACCAGGCTCAAGGTTGACTCAGCCTTCCATCCTTCTGAGGTGGGTAAAATAAGGACCCAAATTGTTGGGGGCAATAAGCTGATTCTGTAAACCGCTTAGAGAGGGCTGCAAAAGCACTGTGAAGCGGTATATAAGTCTAAGTGCTATTGCTATGGCACCTTTAGAGGCGCGAGAAAAGGCATACTACACAACCGCTTACCTGCACCCGTTTCGTTTCAGGTTCTGCAATCACACCACAATTCTTAAGATCCAAATCTCCAATACTCCGGGTCATTGCAAGTCTGCCGTTCACATGGGGTTGCCCCAAACTGTTCCAGGCGACGAAGCCACCACATTTCCTGATTCTTTAAAAATAAAATACAGAACAACAGCTACCATCGTGCAGGTTATGTTTCGACAAACAATTCACACAGTAATTTTACTCCAAGAATTCTGGCCAATCCTCCCATTTCTACAACTTCAAAAGACATCTCTTTAAAACTGGGGGGAGAAAAATGAAGCCCAAGGGGACATATTTTGCAGAGGTACCTTTCCTTCTCATCCTTCCGTTCTGGAGTATGGTCAATGGTCAGTTTCTCGGCTTTTCCTTTGCGGCATAGCAGCGCACGGCTATCGCCCACACTGGCTACCACCAGCTCAATGCCATCTCGCAGCAGGGCCACCGTTGCTGTGCTCCCAGTATTCAGCAAGGTAGCTATAAGTGTCACACAGAGAGAAAGGTAATCAGCACCTGAGCCCCCAAACTTGCCTACGGCATAATTTCTTCAGCTTTAGAACAGCATGAATTCTGCTAACTCTAGTAAAGAGCCTCTGCTTGAAACTATTTAAAGCTCTGAAGACAGGAAAGGATGGAAGGAGCAAAGAGAAACACAACACGGCTTCATGCAAAGGGAAAGATGGTTATTAGCTAACAAGGCCACAAGATACTAAAATGTACCAATAGCAACAGCACTTGGAATTACCCACAGTGCTTTACAGCACTGAGTGGTTTACAAATGTCAGCATATCTGGGTCCTCCTTTTACCGACCTCAGAAGGATGGAAGGCTGAATCAACCTCAAGTAGGTGAGGATCGAACTGCTGGCGTGTAGGCAGAGTTAGCCTGCAATACTGCATTCTAACCACTGAACCACCAAGGCTCTTCAACGTTAAGTTGAATGTTAAGTTATAGGGCACATTTCCCCTCCCAAGGGCATACATCCTATAAAGTCCTTAATTCTTAGAAGACAGAAATAGACAATCTGGGGCTCTAGAGCAGGGGTCTCCAACGTTGGCAACTTTAAGACTTTTAACAATTTGGCACCTCATTTTACCCACCTCGGAAGGATGGAAGTCAACCTTGAGCCTGGTGAGTTTTGAATTGCCAAATTGCAGGCAGTCAGCAGGCAGCAGAAGTAGCCTGCAGTACTGCATTCTAACCACTGCGCCACTCAGCATATCTGAGATTTATTGCCCTGCTGCATGGGAACTAAAGGCAGGAATTTCAAGTTGCTTTGTCAAGGGAGAAGAAGGATGTAATTTGACGGAGCGTGTGGTTTCTATGCAGAGGTTAATTGGATCTCCAATTAAAAAGATCTCAATGGTTTGTTATTCCCAGCCTGAATAGAGAATGCTGGGTTTTGGTCGCCAAATAATATGACTATATTGGATCCGCCTTTGGAATGTTCACATGCTACTTTATTACCCTCATTGACAAACCGCAATGGTTAAGTTTAGACAACACACCAAACCCAAGCAAAACAAATTACATTGTGGTGCAGAACTAAGTTCTTGTATTCCATTCATAAAATCAAAGATTTGGAAGGAGGAATCCATATGAAACCACCCACGAATGAGACACTGTCCATCTTCCTTGGACTAGAGCAGGGGTCTCCAACCTTGACAACTTGAAGACTTGTGGACTTCAACTCCCAGAGTTCCTCAGCCGGCTGAGGAACTCTGGGAGTTGAAGTCCACAAGTCTTCAAGTTGCCAAGGTTGGAGACCCCCGCGCTAGGGCACATATGAACCCCAAAGACTTCCAAACCATTTTTTAGTCTTTTATGGACTCTGGCTAGGGTTACACTTTCCCTGAACAAACAAATCTGAGCTTGAGGGAAGGTCCTTCAGGGCTACCGCTTGACCAGTAGCCAGTGGCCAGGATTTTCTCAACTTAATCAAGTCCATTCGTTGTGGCTCTGTGTGGAACATCGAGCCTTGGCCGGAGTGACTCATGCTTTTAAGACTGCTGCAGAATACTATACCTGGGGCTGCTTCTGAAAACTGCTTGGAAAGCTACAGCTGGGGCATAGAAGGCAGCTGGGTGAAAGCCACTCTGGCAGCATAGTAATTGCTGTATTGTTTACTGCTTACCAGTAGGTTACCAAGTGCTATTCAAATTACAAATCTGATGTAGAATTTAAATGGAGTGGGAAGAAATAACAAGATACCGTATTTTTCAGAGTATAAGACACAAAAAAGAGGCTGAAAATCTGGGTGCATCTTATACACTGAATACAGCATCTCTTGCCTCCCGAAACCCCGCCCTCTTTACCCAAATGGCCATGCATAACCTTTAGGAGCCTTGCAGAGTGTTCTTGGGGTCTGGGAAGGGCAGAAATGAGCAAAAAATGGCCATTTTGTCATCCCCCCCCCAGCCCCCAGGAGCACGCTACAAGCCTCCTAAAGGCTATGCATGCTCTTTTTTTGACAAAAAACACCCAATTTTGGAAAAACGGGCCGTTTTTGGGAGGTCTGCAGAGTGCAAAAACTTTTTTTTTTTTAAATTGGCCTCTTCAAAACCTTGGTGCGTCTTATACTCTGAAAAATATGGTACTCGGGTCCCTGGTTTATTTGAAAGGACTGTATCTTCCAAACAGATTCAATACATCCTGGGGAGATTTAAAAAAATATGCATGAAGCCTTGTTGTGCTATGCAAACTCCACAGGTTCAAGAAACAAAAAAAGGAAAGAACATTGAGATACATTCCTAGAACACTACTCCTCCTCCTATTTAAAACAGGTATTTTAAATAGCTCTTTGATAATGTCCTTGAGTTTTATGTAAGACCGACAATTTCCAGGGAGGTAAGTTTTCTTCCTCCACTGATGCAGGCCATTTATTAATAAGAATAATTATTTTTCCTGATTGTTTTTACAGCACATATTTGAGGCTAACTTAATGATGCATCAAGCCGCCCACCAACCAAATCTTACTAGCAAAAAAGTATGCTTAGATGATTTCAATGTTTCGTTATTGTGAAATGAAGAGAATGAATGTGCTTTTACAGGCATCTATTTGGAGTGCTTAAAATAAAGAGAGGTGAGAAAAGAAACGGGGCAAACAGAACTTTGAGGCAGGCAATTTGAACCTTTTTTTTTGCTCTCCGTAAAATACCTGTTTTAATCAGTGAGTAAAACACTGTGAGAAGACAGTTGCTTTCTTCCCTTCAATCCCCTTCAATGCTTAAAGTCTCAGGACCACCAAAAATCACCCCAGTTGATTCCTTGTTTTTGGAAATGCTGCTTCCAATAGAATCCCTTTCTTCCATGGTATAAATCAACAGTCACCCACATATGTTAAACTACCATCTCCTGCAAGGGCAGCCTAGTTAGGGATGATCAGAATAGCAATCGCACTTAAGACTTATATACTGCTTCACAGTGCTTTACAGCACTCTCTAAGCAATGCATAAAGCAGTGATGGCAAACCTTTTAGGCACCGAGTGCTCAAATTGCAAGGCGCATGTGTGAACATGGGGCTCTACATGGGGCTGCCCATGTAGAAGAGTGTTCGAAGACTTCAGTTAGTCCAGAACGCAGCCGCGCGAGCGATTGTGGGTGCACCCAGGTACACCCACGTCACACCTATCCTCCGTGAGCTGCACTGGCTACCCATTAGTCTCCAAATCCGCTTCAAGGTGCTGGTCGCTACCTATAAAGCCCTACATGGCATCGGACCTGGGTACCTGAGAGACCGCCTCCTGCCGATTACCTCCCATAGACCGATCAGATCTCACAGGTTGGGTCTCCTCCGGATTCCATCCGCCAGCCAATGTCGGCTGGCGACCCCCCAGGGAGAGCCTTCTCTGTTGCAGCTCCAGCCCTCTGGAATGATCTCCCTGTCGAGATCCGGACCCTTACGACCCTCCTGGCTTTCCTCAAAGCCACCAAGTCCTAGCTGCTCCAGCAGGCCAGGGGGGCTGTGAAACATCCAGCCCCGCAGAAATTGTGAAGGTTGCGGTTTTGTTTTTAAAGTGTTGTCTTTGTCTAGTCTTCCCCCTTCCCTTGTCTATTGTGAGCCGCCCAGAGTCCTTCGGGAGTGGGCGGCATACAAGACAAATAAATACAAATACAACATGCACGCATGCGCAGCAGAGACCCGAAGACCAGCTGGCTGGCAGGAGGCAACACTGGCAACTCTGCCAGAGATGAGATCTTTTTCTTTCGTGAGTTTGTGTTTTGCCGTTTGCAGGGAAACAGAAGCTCACGAAAGAAACGCCACGGAGAGCTGAGCGACGGCGCGCATGCCCACAGAGAGGGCTCTACGTGTCACCTGTCGCACGAGTGCCATAGGTTCACCATCATGGGTATAGAGTCAGCCTATTGCCCCCAACAATCTGGGTCCTCATTTTACCCATCTCGTAACGATGGAAGACTGAGTCAACCTTGAGCTGTTCAGGATCGAACTCCTGGCAGTGGGCAGAATCAGCCTGCAATACTGCATTCTAACCACTACACCCAAACAGCTCCAGAATGGTAGTCCAACATCTCTGAAGGGCGCTGGGTTAGGGGAAGGTCAATCTAATTGCTGGACATGTGTAACTAATGGGACTTATTTTTTTCATACGTTTCAGACTGCATGGGAGATCCGAACGTCCTCCCATTTAAAGCAGCTGAGAAGAAAATGGCAGATATAATTAATGATTTTGCCACAGAAAACACACTCATATTTTTCAGGGTCCGGATAATGCTTCACACTAACTCTATCAATGGCAATTAAAAAGTATTAATTCTTGGATCAGGGCTAATTATCTGGTTGCATTCATGCATGTCACTAAACCTTGATGCTCCAATTTCTCTTCAAATTAACACTATGAATTCCATTTCCCCTCCTCTCTGAGGTTGCCAATGAAACAGCATTAGGAAATTGGACAATTTGCAATAGGTTTTCACATGATGCAAAATTATTAGATTAGCCATTGTTCACACAATAGTTTAACAGCCTTAAGCCCTAATTTACAAAATAGGCTAAATCGTACAGGTGTACAAAACATTCTGAGCAAATATGAACACTGATGTAATATTACGAGAATCCAGCCAATATGTGAAAGCTTCAGAAAGTAAACTATGGATTAGGACATAATGTGTTGGCTCAGTCTAAGTATACTATTTTTAGAGACCTGTAGGAACTACTCATGGAGCTAACGCATCCACAGAACTTCCACATCACACCCTGTTGTTACCAGGGTTAGATAAGATATCAATGAAGTCCTGGGACCAATATTATGAATGCTTTTTCCAGTGAAACCAATTGTTCTCTTTTTATCACATTTGGGGGAATTTGTTTCAGATAGTATTTTTAAGATCAACTGGGTTGTTTTCAAATGATGAGTTCTTACAGCAGGGGAGTCAAACCCGATTTCATTGAGGGGTGCATCAGGGTTGTGTTTGACCTTGGGAGGTTGGGGTCGGCGTGGCCGGGGTGGGCATGGCCAGCTGGATGTCACTTGTGTCGGGGACGCCTGTAGTGGCCCGAGCTCTCTGCCAGCGAAAACGGGCTCTCAAGCTCTTCCTGCAACCCTCTGCCAGCGAAAACAGATCTTGGGAATGCCACTTGCAGCCATCACAAGCTCCGTTTTCAGCTGCAATAGCTTCCTGAAACCCTCTGCCAGGGAAAACGGAGCTCGGGAGGGCTGAGTGCAGCCCTCCCGAGCTCCATTTTCTCTGGCAGAGGCACTGAGGGCCGGTCCTTCGCTGTTTCCAGAACGGCCCCTCAGGCCAGATCTAACCACCCCATGGGCCAGATCTGGCCTTGAGTTTGACACCCTTGTCTTACAGGGTCACAAAAAAGAATGGAAATTTCTTACTTTATATGTACCAAAGTGACTTTTCAAAAAGTAACTGGACTTTTTTTGGGGGGGAGGGGAGGTGTTCCCTTGAAAACTGAAAAAGCTTTTTAGATGAGAAGCAAAATATTTTCAAAGGAGAAAACAAAACTGAAGAAAGTCCAGTTGTCTTTGGGACAACCATGACCTGGATGATTGAGAAATTTCCATAGATGTTTCATATGTACCTATGAAATGAATGCCAATCCCACATCTTTAATTTCTACTTTCATTAACATTCTGTTTGTCCTATAAGATTTGATACAAGCAAGTCTTATTTAATATGGATAATATATTAAAGGTAAAGGTTCCCGTCGCATATATATGCTAGTCGTTCTCGACTCTAGGGAGCGGTGCTCATCTCCATTTCAAAGCTGAAGAGCCAATGCTGTCCAAAGACGTCGCCATGGTCATGTGGCCGGCATGACTCAACGCAGAGGGTGCACGGAACACTGTTACCTTCCCACCAAAGGTGGCTCCTATTTTTCTACGTGTGTTTTTTATCTGCTTTCAAACTGCTAGGTTGGCAGAAGCTGAGACAAGTAACAGGAGCTTGCTCCGTTACATGGCGCTAGGGATTCAAACCACCGAACTGCTGACCTTTCTAATCGACAAGTTCAGCGTCTTAGCCACTGAGCCACCCCTGGATAACATATTAAAGAATATTAAAAACACCCATGGAAAGTATCAAATTAAGGATGGTGACTATAGCGAGGAAATTTAGGTCCACTTCAGGTGTGGCTTAAAACAGTCTTCACAGGATACAAGTTCTACTGGCATGAAAAGAAACACAGCAAGACTACTGCAATGCGCTCTACATGGGGCAGCCCTTGAAGAGCATTCGGAGACTTCAACTGGTCCAGAATGCGGCCGCGCGAGCGATTGTGGGTGTACCTCGATACACCCACGTTACACCTATCCTCTGTGAGCTGCACTGACTTCCAATCGGTCTCCGGATACGCTTCAAGGTGCTAGTTATTACTTATAAAGCCCTTCATGGTATTGGACCTGGGTACTTGAGAGACAGCTTGCTGCCAATTACCTCCCAAAGACCCATTAGATCGCACAGGGCCGGCCTCCTCCGGGTTCCATCCACCAGCCAATGCCATCTGGTTACGACACGGGGGAGGGCCTTCTCTGTTGCAGCTCCGGCCCTTTGGAACGAACTCCCCGCGGAGATTCGGACCCTCACCTCTCTCCCTGCTTTCCGAAAAGCCGTTAAAACCTGGCTGTGTCGGCAGGCCTGGGGTTGATGAGCTCCCCTCCCCTCTCGACAGGTGTGGTTGTTGGTCATTTTAATATGTTTATTTTGTACTTGTATGTTTCCCCTTCCCGTTTAAGTTGTTCGCCGCCCTGAGTCCCTTTTAGGGAATAGGGCGGCATATAAATAAAATAAAACTTAAACTTAAACTTAAACATCTAACCAGCAACAGTTCCAAAATCAAGGAATCATCATATCATGAATCAAAATCACGTGTGCTTATCTCCAAGTGCATTTTTAAAAAGCTCACTACACAGCTTACTTTAACTTGAAAGGCATAAATATGACATTGGTGGTTTCCCAAACAGCATCCATATATTATCATCTTAAAAAAAAAATCTTTCAATAGGTATCTTTGCACTCACTGGACATTTTTTAGAGCATGTCATCTCAACTAATGGGACAAAGTGGATGTGGGAACCTTCCAGCAGTCCAGGCTAGGAACCCGCCAGACTCCTTCACCTGGGACCACCATAAGTAGATCTCTTTTTCCACTGGAGCCCAGCATATAGAGTCCCGGGTCTCCAATTCTAGAGCTGTTGGTCGGATACCGTGTCTGCCATAAATCACATGTACACATAGAGGCAAATAGGAAAAATTCACCCAGGAATTGTGCTTTCAAATAAATTCAGAAAACCTGCAACAGCTGGAAGGAAGAGAGCCGCAAAAGAGGCATGGAATTCAAACAGTCTTCAAAGCAGTTGTGGGAACAAAGAGGGAGAAAATAATATAGCTTTGAATTTTCTTTCCTACATATTAATTTCCCCCCTAAGCCACCTCATCGGTGGAGTTGAGTGCTCACTACGGCTAAATAGTGATAATTTGAAATGTTAAGTTACTTTAAGGTTTTATAAGCAAACCAAACCAAAGTTTTATTTTTAATACGTAGGCACTTTTATGTACCTTAAGAGGTTTTGCTTTGAGGAGATTTCAAAATACTGGGATAAGAAATCACCGAATGAGATATACATGTGCAACCGAACATGTGTTAAGAATTACAGTTGTGTTCAGACACAAATATCCGATTTCTGTGTGTCTTGTAACTTTCAGCTGGATAGAATCCTTCAGCCCTGTGATTAACTTCACTGTAAAAAGACTCTGCCATTTATACAACAGCATCTTTTTTAAAGAGCAAAATAATTACGGCACTCCAATGGAATTAAAAGCTAAAGGACAACCTGACATTCCTACAAATACAGCTCACTTCAAATTGTAATTAAAACCTCACTAAAAAGAATTAGAAAGCTTGGTTTTAATAAAGTATAACCAAATGATCATTCAAAGGTAGGTTTTCTGCAGCTCTCTCCGTTCTTCAATGTTGCAGGTTAACATTTTAAAACTTAAAAACCATGGCTTTTTGACTGACATCTTCTTTAACTAAAAAAACCCAACATTGTCATCTATTATACTTTTGCCATTTAAGATTAATGTAATTATCATCATAAACATCTTTCTTGGAAACAGGCCATTTAACTGCCCATAATAAAGCAGGGAATACTAAAAACAGCTGGAGGAATAAAAGCTTCGGCTAAGAACTTGCTTCTTGCCATAATGCAAGTCAGCCTCCCCAAACTGATGGACATCCACTCTCCATAATTCACAAATGTGAACGTTTATTAAGCTGCCTTGATGGCGAGATGGGCGTGATACAAATTTAATAAATAAATGAACACATTGTGAATTACGTGAGTCGAATGCATATATAGCCCTACCAGATTGAAAGAGAGCTGGTGTAAAGGATCCACATGTGGGCTGAGAGGAATTTTCTTTCCCAAAGGTTTAACAGGTCAAACATACCAATGGAGGATTATTTCTGTGCTCTATAGAGATTTTTGGTCTCCTTGTGATCTTAACACTTCCCGCCTCCCCCCATTTTGTTATCCAGCCCAATCAAAGTTTAAAAGGTTTTTCTAGCATTATGCCCACCATCTGTGACATGTACATCTGAAGATGGAACTGTTTCAGAGGTGGGATGGACAGCTTTTATTTATTTATGTCTTAAATGAAGTTTCCTTAAGGTCTTCAAATAGGTTTCCTTTCCAGAGTTGCAGTTACAGTCATGTGAAAAAAGAAAATACACCTTATTTGAATTCTGTGGTTTTACATATCAACAGATTAACAGTGTTGGAAGGGAATTTATAGGCCATCTAATAAACACACACACAAACCCGCTCAAGCAGGAGACCCTATACCATTTCTGACAAATAGCAGTCCAATCTCTTCTTGAAAGTCTCAAGTGATGAAGCTCCCACAACTTCCAAAGGCAACGTCTGTTCCATTGGTTGATTGTTCTCATTGTCAGAAAATTCCTCCTTGTTTCTAGGTTGAATCTCTCCTTGGTCAGTTTCCATCCATTATTCCTTGTTTGGCTTTCAGGTGCTTTGGAAAATAGCTTGACCCCCCCTCCACTCTGTGGCAGGCCCTCAAATATTGGAAGACTGCTATCATATCTCCCTTGGTCCTTCTCTTCACTAGACTAACCATGCCCAGTTCCTGCAACCTTTCATCGTAGGTTTTAGCCTTCAGTCCCCTAATTATCCTGGTTGCTCTTCTCTGCACGTTTTCTAGAGGCTCAGCATCTTTTTTATAGCGTGGTGAACAAAACCGGTTGCAATACTCTAGGTGTGGTCTTACTAGGGCTTTATAGAGTGGTATTAGTATCAGACATAGTAAAAACCATCTGGTCCTTAACAGTTCTTAAAAGTAGGTACATACAACCTTAGATGAGCCACAACACACGACATTTTACACCAGGGGTAGTCAAGCTTTTTATACCTACCGCCCACTTTTGTATCTCTGTTAGTAGTAAAATTTTCTAACCGCCCACCGGTTCCACAGTAATGGTGATTTTATGAAAACCTAATGAAAATATTTTAAAATAATGCTATGACATTTTTTTTTAAAGTCAATTAAATTTTAAAAAAGGAAAGTGCTTCAGTATCGGACAAAACCCCTACGGAAGAGCCAAGGTGGCGCAGTGGTTAAATGCAGCACTGCAGGCTACTGCTAGATCAGCAGTTCAGCGGTTCAAATCCCACCGGCTCAGGGTTGACTCAGCCTTCCATCCTTCCGAGGTGGGTAAAATGAGGACCCAGATTGTTGGGGGCAATATGCTGACTCTCTGTAAACCGCTTAGAGAGGGCTGAAAGCCCTATGAAGCGGTATATAAGTCTACTGCTATTGCTATTGCTATTACCGCCCACCATGAAAGCTGGAACGCCCACTAGTGGGCGGTAGGGACCAGGTTGACTACCACTGTTTTACACCATGTCCTCATTTATTTTACAAAAAGAAAGCCAAAATGGAGAAAAACTTTTGAAGAATGCTAAGAACCAGATGATTTTTTAAACTATCTCTTGCCATGTAAAACCGGAGAACTCAAAGAGGGTGTAGTTTCTTTTTCACGCGACTGTATGCCAGGAAATGAAACAAAAACTGTTCCTACACCCACACTGTATATACTACTGTACAGGTTGTCCTTGATTTACATCAATTCATTTAGCAACTGTTCAAAGTTATAATGGCACTGAAAAACATGACTTTTGACTGCTCCTCACACTTACAGACAAATCTCAGCGTCCTCATGGTTATGTGATCAAAATTTGAGTGCTTGGCAATTGGTGTGTATTCACAATAGTTGCGGTATCTGAGGTCAAGTGAACACCATCTGCAACTTCTCAGCCAGAGACAATCAAAGTCAATGGGGGGAAAGCCAGATTTGTTCAACAACTTAAACTTGTATAAACTTTCAGTATATACTGAAAACTTCTCAATGGTGATTTCCAAATAAATATTTGGAATCAACTTTGAGAAACACGGTCTTAAAGCACGTACCAATTTCATTTTGAAATTTTATTCTCTCTCTCAAAATGTTTTGTGGTCCACCGACTCCAATAGATTTCGTGATTTACTATGGATTTTGATATAGCAAATCCTTAAAATTTAAGTTGCAATTTCTCCCCTGGGTCATCTACTGAAGCTTCAGTATTGCTGGCTGCTAGAGGAGTAAATTTAGTTTTTGTGTTACCAACAGACATAAAAACATTTCGTACTTACCATCTGCAGATAAGTGGGCGTGTTTCATGTACGCTTTGTCTATTTCTAGAAAAGCTTTAATCAATACTAATTCCATGTTGCGTTCCTCAGAGAGAAATTCTCTAAAAAATAAAAAAGTAATCATGTTAAAGGCTTGTTCAGAAGGAACTAACCATTTGCTCTCATCCATAAACTATTACATATCAATTATTCAACTGGTATGGCTTAAATCATGCAATATTCACAATGGCCTCATGGATTGCAACTAGACATACTAAGAGAAGTTTTCATTAATAATTCAACTACAGCTGTTCAGCGCCCACTATCAATGTTAAGATGGTTAACATTTTTGTTTCACTTTCGAATATTGCATGTGCGCAAACATAGTTATTTATCAAGTATGATTTATATATTATCATGTGTAAATCAGAGGTGGGTTCCTACCAGTTCGCACCAGTTCGGTAGAACCGGTTAGAAGAGGTTTCACCAGAAAGCAGGCCACACCTACAGAAGAGGTTCAAATTTTTTTTGAAACCCACTACTGACACACACACACACACACACACACACACACACAGACTCACACAGAGAGAGAAAGAGAAAGAAAGGAAGAAAGAAAGAAAGAAAGAAAGAAAGAAAGAAAGAAAGAAAGAAAAAAAGAAAAAGTGAGAGATGAAAGAAAAAAAGGAAAAAGGGACAGAGAGACAAAAGGAAGGAGAGAGAGAGAGAGAGAGAGAGAGAGAGAGAGAGAGAGAGAAAACACATGACCGGCAAGCCTTTCCCACCAGGTCACATGGCTGGCAAGCCACTCCCACAAAGGAGGCCACACCCACAGAGTAGGTTCGAAAAAATTTTGAAACCCACCACTGGAGTAAATCCAACCCCACATAGCTTAAAACATATGGCTTTGTGTGGTATGTAAATTCAGACATTATAATCATAACATCCTAGCTGAGATCTACATCTTAACAAGAGTGAATTCTTCTATGGTATGTTATTGTCACTTCCAAATCAAACACAACTTCCAGCAATAGTAAGAAGAATGGTCATACAGAACCCACACATTGTTTCCCAATACTAAGGTTTGAGCATTAATTTCCCTAAGCCACTCACTTGATACTCCCGAGAGATCAAAACAATAGCAATAGCATTTAGACCTATATACCGCTTCATAGCGCTTTACAGCCCTCTCTAAGTGGTTTACAGAGTCAGCCTATTGCCCCCAACAATCTGGGTCCTGATTTTACCCACCTCGGAAAGATGGAACGCTGAGTCAGCATTGAACTCCTGGAGTGAGCAGTTGAGTTAGCCTGCAGAACTGCAGTCAGAGGTGTCAAACTCGATTTCATTGAGGGCTGCATCAGGGTGGTGTTTGACCTCGAAGGGCTGGCGGTAGCAGTGGCTGGGGGTGGGCATGCTCATGGTGGGTGTTTGGCACAGGCTCAAGATGTGCTTTTTCCACTCTGCTGGCCAAAAACAGGCCGTGAGGAGGCCCCATGAATGCCGCCTCTAGAAGCACTCTGCCAGCCAAAAATGCAAGGCCCCCACAAAGCCCGTTTTGGGCCGGCAGAGTGCTGCAGGAAGCCGTGGAGGCCAGAAATGGTCCGCATGGGGGCTGCATGTGCCTCCCTCCATAGCCCATTTTTGCCAGCAGAGGCACCGCAAGGCAGTCCTTTGATATTTCCAGGGCGGTTCCTGCGGGCCAGATTTAGGCATCCCATGGACTGGATCTGGCCCGTAGGCCTTTAGTTTGACATCCCTCGTCTAACCACTGTGCCACCAAGGCTCTTAAATAAACATTAGAAGACAGTATACATTGGATTAAAACTGTCCATCATAAGGAACTGATGGCCCTTCTACCTACGGGGCCATCTCAATAAGTAGAGGATTGAGTTCAATGCACCTTGCTTTTCCTAACGAGACCACCCGGAACAGATGTCAGGATGGTGACAAGTATCATCAGAAGACTTGAAAATTAAGATATAGTCACGGCTGCCTGTCATCAGCTTGAAGATGCCTCACTGACAACCTTTCCTGAAGGTCACATTCTTCCAGAGTCCTCCTAGCTTCATGATGATCTGCTCTAATATTAAAGCAGTGTTTTCGATCTTCTGGCATAAGCCCTGTCACATGCACAACCATGGCGATAATGGAGCAGCAACTGGGTCCTATCCAGCTTCTACCAGTTGTTTTTAGCAGACACAGAAATGCCTCCTCTCTCTAGTTGCTGAGAAGTTGGATAGCAGGAGTAACCAGGCACATTTGTTCGGTTCACCGACAAATGCGCACTCGACAAAAGCGCACCGACGAAACCACGGTGAGAAAACCGCGAGTTCTAAATCGCGCTGACAAAAGCACGCCTTCAACAAACAATAACCGCGAGTTCTAAACCTAACCCTAACCCTAAACCTAACCCTAAACCTAACCCTGAACCTAACTCTTACCTTAACTGAAATCCCTAAACCTAACCCTGAACCTAACCCTTACCTTAACTGAAATCGCGCTTCTGTGGCCGCGGTTTTGTCGGCGCGTTGATGTGGGCGCGTTGATGACATTGCGGTTTTCTCGCTGCGGTTTCGTCGGCGAGCTTTTGTCATGCGCACATTTGTCGGGTCACGCATTTGTTCATATCATGAGTGACCCACAGGCTCATGCATGCAGTGTAATGGTCCAATCTACTAAAAGATGCCCAGGTGAAAGGTGGCTTATACCGCAGAGCAACACTGGCTAAAGAGGTGGGGGTCTACCTACTAACACCTGGCAAAAACCTCCTGTTTCTGACAAAGCAAAACAGATAACAAGAGAGCTTAAGTGAGGGAGGACAGGCAATCAGGCAAGAATATCAAACTAGCAAGAATTAGAATAACAGAATATAAGAAAAGCAAGTTATTGAGAAGCAAAACAACCAAGAGCAAGCAAGAATATCCGCATATCATCCTGTTAAAAGAGAAGAGAGGGTTTTTTTCCTATTGCTTTACTAGAAAGCTTCCACCTGTCCAAACTACAGGTAGTCCTCAGCTTACAATCATTCATTTAGTGACCGTTCAAAATTACAAAGGCACTGAAAAAGTGACTTATGACCATTTTTCAGGCTTACGACCGTTGTAGCATCCCTGTGGTCACGACCCAAATTCAGAGGCTTGGCAACTGACTCAACTTTATGACAATCCCGGGGTCACGTGATCACCTTTTGCAATCGTCTAACAAACAAGAGCAAATGGGGAAACCAGATTCACTTAACAACCATGCTAGTTACTTAACTGCAGTGATTCACTTAACAACTGTGGCCAGAAAGGTCATAAAATGAGGCAAAATTCCATTAACAACTGCCTGGAGTTTTGCTCCATTTTACAATCTTTCTTGCCACAGTTGTTAAGTGAATCGCTGCAGTTGTTGTTAAGAGAATCCAGTTTCCCCGGTTGCTTGTCAGAAAGTCGCCAAACGTGACCTTCTGACCAACATGACCCTGGGACACTGCAACCGTCGTAAATATGAGTCAGTTGCCAAGCTTCCAAATTTCGATCACATAACATGGTCATGGTCATAAGTGTGAAAAATGGCCATTTTTTCAGTGCTGTTGTAATTTCAAAGTCACTAAATGAACTGTTATAAGTCAAAGACTACCTGTATGTGTATATATACTGTATTTCTCAGAGTATAAGATGCAGCTTCCCCCCGCTAAAAGAGCATGGAAATGTTGGTGTGTCTTATACACTGAATACAGCCATTTTTGGCCTCCCAAAGCCAAATTCTTTCTGAAAAATGGGAGGTTTTCCACCAAAACAGGGGCATTTTTGCCTTCCCCCAGCCCTGCTGAATCCTGCAGAATGGGGGGCAGGGAAGACAAAAACTTTTTTTCCTTACTTACTTCTTCGAAATCTTGGTGCGTCTTATAGTCTGAAAAATATGGTAATTAAGCAAGTGAACACAGAAGTCTTTTCCCTTGCAAATCCACACACAGGACTCACCGAATATATTTCCGCATGTACTTGTTGCAGAAATCAGCTGCTGCCACCCCGCCGTGCCCATCGAAAATGGCAAAATACAGGACCTCCTCCGTCAGCTCGGCGTAATCGAAACGGTCCTCGTTTTCCTTCCGTTTCCCAATGTGGGTGGCGCAGCCCACGTTTGACAGGCTGATCTTGGGAATCAGCTTCCCATACTTGATGCTGGGTGGGAGCAAGATGGGCTCGTCCAGGCGGTTGTCCCAAATCCCAAAGGAATCCCAGGTGGCGGGGCAGCCGCTCCCATCCAGATCGAAACGCGCAGCCTTGCAGTCGTTGGTGGAAATCTGGCACTTCGGGCTGAGAATTGCACAAGATGTAAGCAGGGCCCTCTGCAGCTGGTGGCCTCTATTCCGAACCAGACCGATTAAGGCCGCCGTGGACATCACTCAATGCCAGAGAAGGTGATGAGGAACAAGACAGTGGGAAGCCGGCTTTGCAAACCCCGAAAGCGGAGCCTGAGGAAAGAAAACAAACGAACAGAACAGAATTGATATCCAGAATATCTTCCCCACCTGTAATTAAAAGATAAAATCTCTCATAAATTGAGCTCAGCTCCTAGGGACTACATTGGTTCATGTTGTTTTCTTGGCAGCAATATGGCCGTGGTTTCCATGGAAACCTCTTGCTGGCCAGGTTCTTTTAACAGCTATGCTGTAAATTGGCTGCTTGGCCTCAGCTTAACATGTTATGGATGTAAACCATGACGTATAATAGCAATAGCAATAGCAGTTAGACTTATATACCGCTTCATGGGGCTTTCAGCCCTCTCTAAGCGGTTTACAGAATCAGCATATTGCCCCCACCAATCCGGGTCCTCATTTTACCCACCTCGGAAGGATGGAAGGCTGAATCAACCCTGAGCCGGTGAGATTTGAACAGCCGAACTGCAGAACTGCAGTCAGCTGAAGTAGCCTGCAGTGCTGCATTTAACCACTGCGCCACCTCGGCTCTGGTATATAAACCATGATTTGGGGGGTATGATGCAGGGGGTGAAATCCAGCAGGTTCTCAAACCTTCTGGAGAACCGGTAGCAGAAATTTTGAGTAGTTCGGCAAACCAGCAAATGCCACCTCTGGCTGGCCCCAGAGTGGGCTGGGAATGGAGATTTTGCCGTATCCTTTCCCTGCTATGCCGTATCTAGCCACACCACACCTACCAAGCCACGCCCACAGAACCGGTAGTAAAAAAAAAACCTTGAATTTCACCACTGGTATGATGCGTTCTTTTGACACAGCCAATTGGCAATTATTCAATGAATACAGAGCAAGTGGTCTAAGGCTCAAGTCCACATGAAGGCTTCAAACATTTGGGTTGAAGTGGGGCAGCTTTACTGAAAGATTCCCACCTGGTCTCATAGATCATCTGTTCTTCTATCTTATTTTGCTCGTGGAGTCAGTAGGGAACAAAAGCCTACTCAACAGCTAAGAATAAAGGCTGGGCGGGGGGAACTGTTCCAGGACAGTTGACTTACAGCCATTCATATAGTGACCACTCAAAGTTACAACAGCCCTGGAACCAGTGACTTACAACCAGTATTCACATTTACAACCGTCACAGCATCCTGATAGCCACACAATCCATGATGCGGTTGGCAATTGGCATGAATCCTGGGCAAAATCTGTGTCATTTGTGCATGTTATTTTAATCTTGTATTTTATATTTTGCATTTTACACGACATAAAATGCCTTGTTTCAGTTGTGACATGACTAAACAAACAAACTGCGGGTGTCCCTAAGTCATCGGATTGCCATTTGCGGGATTCCCAGCCGGCTTTCAATAAGCAAAGACGAAGTGGGGGGGGGGAGCCATATTTGCTTTGAAACCATGTAATTAATTT
The DNA here is from genome assembly GCF_009769535.1 of Thamnophis elegans. NCBI lineage: Eukaryota > Metazoa > Chordata > Lepidosauria > Squamata > Natricidae > Thamnophis > Thamnophis elegans. The sequence continues at coordinate 14,155,193 of NC_045549.1, forward strand.
AATAACTGCAAGTGATTTGCTTAAAAACCATGGTGACAAAGGTCAGAAAATTGGATGTGGCTCACTTAACAACCACCGTGCTTAACAGTGGAAGTTGTGGCCTCAGCTGTGTGGCCGACAACAACCGAGGACAACACATAAAGCAGAATCTATCTGATAAAACTCTTCCAAGGCCTACAGCAGTGGTTTTGGGTTTCTATTTTTTTTACTACCAGTTCGCTCTTGTGCACATGCACGCTCACACGCGACGGTTTTGCGCATGCGCGTAAGGGTTCTGTGGATGTGTAGAAACATCCTGGCGGAGCCTCCTGCCGCCACCACTATCAGTTCGCCTGATCCGGGCCAAACCAGCAGAAACCCACCTCGGGCTTATATTAATCTTCCCTACTCCATCCACCCTCAAAGGATTACCTGTTCCACAGGCCTAAGAAGTGTTTTAACAGATAGCTAGACGCTCAAGTCCAGTCATCTGTCAATGCCAGCTGCCAGCCCCAGCAATGTTGTGGTGATGGGCAGATTTGTTTCACACCAAGTGGTGATGTACAGAGAAAGCTTAAAGCCATCAACTTTCACCAAGAGCTTTCGCTCACACTTCCTGTGCATTTGAAATCAGGACACCGCTATTTGAAAGCAAGTTAGAACAGAGGGTATAAAACACAATATGGATAGGCACTAGTCTTCTGCCAGCTCAGCCATGTAGAAAAGGCTCTAAAGAACTTGAAAAATTACTCATTTGCAATATATTTAGCTGGTTTTTTTGTGCATGAGAGATTTATTTTTATGTACAAGCCAATCCAGTTAAGGGAGAAGACATTTAGTCATAGTCATAGTCACTTTATTTGTATGCCGCACTTTTCCCTGGGGGGACTCAGGGCGGCTCACAGTTCAAAAGGGGTGGGGGGAAGGACAAACAATTTACAACATAGAAACACTACATCATTTAAGAACTCAACAATCATACAATTCGAGTAGGGGTTAGAGTCTTTAACCCCAGGCCAGCCGGGATAGCCAGATTTTAAGCGCGGCGCGGAAGGTCTGGAGGGTGGTGAGGGTCCGGATCTCCACGGGGAGTTCGTTCCAGAGGGATGCTATCCAGAAAATGCTATTTTCTTCTTCAAACAGTAGAGAGAGAACGGACTGTCTCAAAGCCATCCAATTAGGCTTTTTCGTGACTAAGGCTCCTAATCCATCATCTTAATTACTAGACCAAACTGGCTCTTATATTTTTATTTGTGCATGTATAAATTATCAGGACTGTTGTGAAAAGAAAATCAGAGACTCTACTTTTCCTGAAACAGTTTTCCAAATCTATATGGTGGACAGTCCCTTGTGTGTTTCTACAAAGAAATAAATCTCTCTATCCCGCAGGTCAACCTCCGTGCAATTCTGTTACTGAGAATTTAGAGTAATGAGAGTACTTTAACCTCAGTTTGGGTAAATCAAGGTAAAGGTTCCCCTCACACATATGTGCTAGTCGTTCCTGACTTTAGGAGGCGGTGCTCATCTCTGTTTCTAAGCCGAAGAACCAGCACTGTCCGAAGACGTCTCCATGGCAATGTGCCACCATGACTAAACTCCAAAGGCACTTAGGGTTACCCTCCCACCAAAGTGGCCCCTATTTTTCTACTTGCACTTTTTACCTGCTTTCGAACTGCTAGGTTGGCAGAAACTGGGACAAGTAACAGGAGCTCACTCCGTTAGGTGGGTGCTAGGGATTCGAACCACCGAGCTGCCGACCTTTCTGATCGACAAGTTCAGCGTCTTAGCCATTGAGCCACCAGCCATCAGCTTGGGTAGTAAAATATTTTTTAAAGTGTTCTTACAATGCAGATCAAACATTGAGTAATCTGGGGGATTTTTACCTTGAGAGTAGAATCTTCCAGTCGCCACTCAAGAGAAACTTAAAGGAGCAGCCCAGCACCTAAAGAGTTAAAATAAGTTCAGTCGAAGTTCTTTTCAGAAGTTATACAAGAGGGAGGTGAGGAAATCAGAAGAGTGGCCTTGCTTGCCAAATTCTATCAAGCATGACTAATGGAAATTTTTTCAGGAATATATCTACGTACTCTAAACCAGTGTTTCTCAACCTTGCCGACTTTAAGTCCTGTGGACTTCAACTCCCAGAATTCCCCAGCCAGCTGGCTGGGGAATTCTGGGAGTTGAAGTCCACAGGACTTAAAGTCGCCAAGGTTGAGAAACACTGCTCTAAACAGTGGTTCTCAACTTTTTCTTCACCAATGCGGAGCCCCTTTAAATACCTTCTGTGGCCACAGACCATGGGCACAGACCACCAATTCTTAACTCAAGATTTAAATCATAACATTCAAGCCTTCACAGACTCCATGACAGTGCAGCTCCCCTACCCCAGGGGTCCACAGACCACGGGTTGAGAATCACTGCTCCAAAACACAATGAATAAAAGCTTCTCTCTGCATCACAGGCATCTCTGTCTTGGCAAAAAATGAGTCGGAGAAAGGGGAATAGTCCCTATGTTAAAGAGAAAATCTGTACTTCTCACTAAGTTAAAAAAAAGGCGCAAACTTGCTTCTTTGCTTCATTGTCCATTCCCTTCAATCCTAACTGTTTTGAAAATTTCCAAAGACTTAATTGATGGAGAAATACAGCTTTCTTATTTCCTATAACCTATTTACAAGTCATGCAATTCAGAGATACAATTGCCTTCTGCCTATTTCAAAGGCTGGAATGCAAATAAGCTGGTTATAGTGTGTGACTCAGTTCTTCGGGAATGTACTTGCAACCACTGTTCAGATTTTCACATGCCTACAACTTGGGATCTGTGCAGCGGCTTTGACAATATCTAATCTTGAATCAAAATAACAAAACTAGCCAAACAATAGTGTAGGATTTGTGTGAAGGCCTGGGGAGGTTGTTAGTTACCATCAAAGAGATATTTCTATTCATCCTGGTATGTGGTAATCAGTAAAAGAAGTTTAAGGAATTCCCTTTTGTTTTTAGCTCACTATGTAGATAATCACAACAGTATTTTAGTAATTAAGAACTTAGAACAACATTGTCACTTTGAATGTACACTAATCGACATATATTAAAATGAAATTTTATTGCATACAGCTCTTAAAGGGTCTCCACTTCTAATATACACTACATAAACATGGCAAAATAAATACTAAATTTATGCATAGGTAAAGGTAAAAGTTCCCCTCGTTCCCAACTCAAGGGGACAGTGTTCATCTCTGTTTCAAAGCCGAAGAGCCAGAGCTGTCCGAAGATGTCTCTGTAGTCATCCGGCTGGCATGACTAAACACCGAAGGTGCACAGAACGCTGTTACCTTTCCACCAAAGATGGTTCCTTTTTTCTAGTTTCATTTTTACATGCTTTCAAACTGCTAGGTTGGCAGAAGCTGGGAGGCAGAGGCCAAAGGGTGGGGGCCGGTGCGTGGGTGGGGCTACCCTTTGTGTATAAAACTTTAACCTCAAACTATTGACCTCACCCCATTCATAAGAGGTCTGTAAGGGGTGTGCATAAGCGCACCATTGTGCCTACCATCCCTGTCCTACTGTTCCCATTTATTCGTACCCATCTCATTCATACTCATGTTTACTCTTATACCTATTAACTTGTAAACGATTGACAAATCAAATAAATAAAATAAGTCCTTAGCTGCTTAGCTTACAAGATGCGGAGGAAGGATGTAAAAGCTGTAAAGAAAGAAATAATGGTATTCTGGGGAGGGGAGGGTGTAATGTAAGGGTTAAGGCATCAAGCTAGAAACCAAGTGAGTCATAGTCCCACCTCAGGAGCAAAGTCAACAGGATGACCTTGGACCAGCCACACCCTCTCAGCCCTAGGAAGGAAGCAATGGCAAACCAGCCTGAAAAACCTTGTCAAGAAAACTGCCTCATGTAAGGTAGTTACCACAAATCAACCCTGACATAAAGGTGCACATATTTGAAAATCAGAGGGTATCTAACCCCCACCACCACAAGTACTGAACATAATACAACTTAACTCTCCAATAACTATGCAGAACTTTGCCCCTCAATGAATAAAATCAAAACTTTGTGTGTCATATAATGTGTCATATATATGGTCTATGTTTACTTTTGAATTTATTTATTTATTTTGTCACGTTTAGACAGGGTATATTGGACGTGGTGACCCTTTGAGAGCTGTATGCAACGAAATTACTTTTTAAATGTATGCCGATTAGTGTGCATTTAAAGTGACAATAAAGTTATGTTAAGCCTAAGTCGAACTTCTGGCTATTAAGCCACCTTTCCCAATCAGTAGAGATTCCAGGCCATGGTTGTCCCAAAGGTGCTTTTTCAGGAGGCAACTGGACTTTCTTGTTTTTTTCTTTTGAAGATGTTTCGCTTCTCATCCAAAAAGCTTCTTCAGCCCTTACAGGAGAGTGGGATTCATATAGCTATGCAATTTGGGCAGTGGTGGGATTCAAAATTTTTTACTACCGGTACTGTGGGCATGGCTTGGTGGGCATGGCAGGGGAAGGATGCTGTAAAATCTCCATTCCCACCCCACTCCAGGGGAAGGATACTGCAAAATACCCATTCCCTCCCGATCAGGTGGGACTCAGGAGGCAGGGAATAGATAGGGATGGGGCCAGTCAGAGGTGGTATTTACCGGTTCTCCAAACTACTCAAATTTTCCACTATCTGTTCTACAGAACTGGTCAGAACCGACTGAATAGCACCTCTGAATTTGGGATGAACAACCTTCAAATGGTGTGGGAACATGAACGGATTTCCAGAGGAAAAAATGCAGACTACAGGAACCATTAGTACTACTTGGGGCACCCTGAGGGCAGATAAACATCCAAGTGCTTCAACATCCCTCAAAAAAGGATGTAAATAACCAGCTGCCTGCAAGGAATATAAATCCTTCCATTCCCCACCATCCAGCCAGAACTGAAGAAGCTCAAAAGTCCAGTTGCCTCCTGAAAAAACACCTTTGGGACACCCTTCCCAATGCATTAACTTTTAGGAGACCAATATTATCAGCAGCCGAGCCAAAACCAGATTGCACACGACACACACACACCCCGCAATTAATTTAAGCAGGGTGCAATTCAAGTTAACTCCGGACTTCGATGTCACACCATTAAGAGATGTTCTACTAGGTTCACAACGCTGGGTTAAAAAAAAAAACACAACGAACTGGAATCCCGCGAAAAGCGACACGCAGGGGGAGAAAAAACCTCCGGATCCCCACGACCAGAACCAGGCTCCTCCTCGCGAGTCAAGAGAAAGATGAAGCACCCATGAGAGCGAGCCAGGCAACCAACATCAGCGCAAGAAGCCCCGGGAGCGCAGCCTTCCCAGTGCCGGACTGGGCACCGCCTTTCCAGGGTCTGGCTGCAAAGCCTCGGGCTGGCGGCAAAGCCTCGATTGCTCGGCCTTCCTCTTCGGGCCGAAGCGAGCTGGGCGTCTTCCGCGTTCTCCGTCCGCTACTGCCTGAAATAACCTGATCTCTCTGTCTCTCTGTCTCTCTCTCTCTCGCATCCCCAGCGCCTCGCTTGGCAACAGAGACGCAGCGCCGTCCTGCTCGTCTTTTCGAGGCTGCCACCCACGTCTTGCTAGGCGGCGCGTTCCAATACCTTGGAAAAAATCCACGCAGCGCCCCCGAAAACCAAGGCGGCTTCGCCGCTCCCAATCCCTGGAATTCAGCCAAGCCACCGCCGCGGGCTTGAATGCAAGAATCGTGAAGAATTGAGGAAGCGTGGACGCCCAGGGGCTAATTAACCCAGTAATAGAAGGCCAACCTGCCTTCCACTGAAGACCTGTACCCAAAAGAGGGCCGTGCAAATATTTACAGACCCCTCGCATCCTGGACATATTTTTTTCCAACTCTTACCCTCAAAACGACGCTATAGAGAGCCCTGCACAACCAGAACAACTAGACACACAGACAGTTCCCTCACCACTGTCAAACCATTCACTAAGACTGCATTATTATTACTATTAACCTTCTCATCGTTCCTATCACCCATCTCCTCCCACCTATGATTGCAGGGCTGTAACTTGTTGCTTGTATCCTTTATATTGATTGTTTCCTGAATGCTTATTTGTACCCTATGACTATTATTAAGTGTTGCATCTTCTGATTCTTTATGACTGTATTGTTATGTACACTGAGACCTTATGCACTAAAGACAAATTCCTTGTATGTCTAATCACACTTGGCCAATAAAGAATTCTATTCTATTCCGATTGATCACAATTCTGTAGCCGCCCATCTGACACCATGCGACTCCGGGCCATCGAATAAAAACAGAGAACAAAGCATCGATTATGTTACAGCTGAAATGCAGCGCCACGTACAATTTTGCACTCGCCAGATGTCTTGGGATTGCAACTTCAACACACACACACACACGTCCAAATTGGGAATTGTGGGAAATGACATTTCCCTCCGGAGGGCACCAGGTTGCAATAGGCCGCTTAGGCAGCGGGAAGGAAGTCCCGTTGAACTTCATGGGGCGGCTGAAGGAGCCGTGCGAAGAGGGCGCGCCTTCAAAGGCAGCGGGATGAGAGGCAATTTAACAAGGCGCTTACAAATGATCTTGATCCGTTGACAGTTCCAGGATAACGTAACCAAATGCTTGCCCGGGAAGAAAAACTGAACCCGCCCCCCCCCCCCAAGTTTCACAAGCAGCGTCTCTTTTGCAAGACCGGAGGCGAGGCGCTTCGATTCATTTCATTTCAATGCATTAATTTCCAATCCTCTTCCCCGCGCCCATTGGGAGTCATGAATAAGTATGACGTGCATTTAATGTTTAAACATCCTTCAAACTGCTAGAAAATCAAACCAATACTCATGACTCATTTATCCGCGTCTTTCGCGGCGGTTTCGACACCCCTTCCATTGCAAGGATCAGATGAGAGGGGCAAGTGGCCCCTCGACTCTGCTCACCCCACTCCCCAAAATTGTCAAGGGGATACATCAGCATGCTCCCGCGTCGGTAAGCAGGAGCATTCCGAAACGGAGAGGGAAAACCTTCCATGCATTCCCCTACCTGTGCAGCAATTAAGGCCAATTAAGACGGCGGCAGTCTGATGCAATTGAAAGCAACTGGGTTCTTGTGCTGTCCCAACAGCATATAGCTAATATAGGAATTAAGAGCTGTCTCCTTTAAGAAACTACCTCATGGGAAATGTAACTACCTTATGGGAAATGTAGTCCTATAACATGTGACCACATTTGTACTCCCTGATTGGGCAGTAGGGTACTCTGCCCGGGAAATTGATTTATTACTGGGCATTCACTGAATCGCCTTCGGTTCTACCCGAAGCAGCTTTGCACCAGTGGCATGGGTTAGAGGAATTAATGTCTTTTTACACTACATGATGGGACAGATCATGGAAAGTCGGAAGAATCTTAACACTGAACTGTAAGTTTTGCTATTAAGGATGCCTGATAATAAACGTGATCTGAAAGATATTCCTAAGCGTGGAGTTAACTGGCTGCCCCAGCAAAAGCTCATTGCCCGGGGCAGAACAGTAAAAAGACATTAAAACTTCTTTAATCTCCTTTGTCTTCCTCTCTGAGATCCGAAGTAAAAAGACATTTTAAAAAATCAGACATTAAAACACCTTTAACTTCCTTTGTCTTCCTCTCTGAGCTCCGCAGTAAAGAGTCATAAGCAATCCTTTGACCTCCTTAAGAGCGAAAAGGCTTTGAAGTTTTATTCCCCCCAAGAAAAAGATGATGAATGATTTGCCCCCATCCAGAAGCTCCTGAGTAAATAAGACGTTGAATTGGAATCCCAAACTCCGTTTGCATTTTAACTGAGAAAAGCTGCCAGGATTTCCTCATCCCTTTTTGGAGCAAAGAGAAACATCCTGTTTCAGCGAGAAAGGCCGGTTATCTCTCCTGAGATGAAGGACTTTGTTGCGATTAAGAAAGTGTGTTAAAAGGAAACCAGGATTCGCATGATAAAGCAACCCCGCTTTCTTTCCCAAAACTAACAAGAAGAGAAGTCCTTGGTGTAGTACCTGGCTGGAACTAAGCGCCTCTCCAGTTGGGATCCTTTTTCCCCACCTCAGCGGAGCGACGGCTGGGCTGAAGTCCCTGGCAAATCTACCAGCTCTTTCCTCGGCGCAGCCCTTCACCCGCGACTCTCCAGCCCTATAAGGAGAGCTTGGCGGCCCGCCTCCTTTCCCTGCCGGGGCCCAATGGCGTCAGCCTCTCCGAACGAGCCTCTTCCCTTCCTTCTGACAGCCGCGCGGTGGGAGGGCTGCGCAAGCGAGTGATGCAACGCCGCCGGTTTGGCCTCGGGGAGAGGCGCCTCCCGACCCCACCCTCGGCCGGGGCCAATGGCAGCCGCGCGGGGGACTCGTGCGTTGGGCGGTTGTGGTGTCCTCCTTCTCTGAGGCTGTCTACGGCCTCCTTCTCTGGGCATTGAGGAGGCGTGTTAAGGTCCTGCTTTGCAAAGTGGGGTTGGAAGAGAGCAGGCGGGCCGCTCCGCCTGCAATGAGGCACATCTGTCTGATGGTTTTTTGGCTTTCACAGTGAACCGAAAGGAAGCCACCTATTCTCCGAAATACGTAATAAACCTCCTGTGGAAAGTACTGAGAAAAATGAGAATTCTAGAATACAGGTAATAGCAATAGCAGTTAGACTTATATACCGCTTCATAGGGCTTTCAGCCCTCTCTAAGCGGTTTACAGAGTCAGCATATTGCCCCCAACAACAATCCGGGTCCTCATTTTACCCACCTCGGAAGGATGGAAGGCTGAGTCAACCCTGAGCCGGTGAGATTTGAACCGCTGAACTGCAGAACTGCAGTCAGCTGAAGTAGCCTGCAGTGCTGCATTTAACCACTGTGCCACCTCGGCTCTTTATGACCGCAATTGAATCCAAAATTTCCGTTGTTAAGGGAAACGATTAACAGAATTGGAAGGTGCCTTGGAGGTCAGCTAGTCTAACCCCAACCCGACAGATGGCAATCCAGTCTCTTCTTGAAAGCTTCCAGCCAGTGGAACACAGCAATGGTCATAAATATGAAACGGTTGTCAAACGTCTGAATTTTGATCACAAGATCGTAAGGATGCTGCATAGGTAACTGAAAACAGTCATGAGTCATTTTTCAGAGGTGCGGTAACTTTTAACAGTCATTAAACAAACTGTTGTAAATCAAGGTCTACCTTTAATGTCATTGTCCTCATGAGAAATTTAAATGCACAATCAGGAAACCATGGTAGGGATAGAACATGCTTCAGGTTGATTAAAGCCACATCATATGTCCAGCATTCTTATTTTTAAAAAAAAAACATTTGGAACCTGCAGTTGGTCTGCTGATCTGTGTTCATTTTGTTCTTTTAAAATACATTGACCTTTCTTGCAATAAAATTACTACGTTTTCAACAAAGTGGTTACTTATTGCTTCATACATTGTGGGTGTCATATCTGAATCATGTCTATATAAAGAAAGGACCTGCATCTAAAACTTGCCTAATTCTGACAAGTTGAATGGTGAGGAATCCCAACAGATGTTTATAAATGAAATGAGGCATAATTATTTCAGCTTCACTTCCTGCTTCACTTCCTATTACTAAAAGCCACTCTTCTAGGAACACATTTGTTCCTAGAAGAGAACTAAAATAGATTCTGCCTTTTGTAGATTGAGAATGTAAAGAATCAGAAGAGATGCAAAAGGGGGGACATTTACTTGGTTTTTCTGGAAACTTCCAGGGAAGTTGACCCAGATTCTTGAGCAAAATAACCCTATCTCCCCCCAAATAAGATGACCTTGGTTAATAGGTCCAATCAGGCTTTTCAGCGCATGCACTAAAATAAGCCCCCTGAAAATAAGCCCTCCTCGAAAATATTGCAACACAGCATCAGCCATGAGGTGACCACCAGGCTCCGGAGGCTGGAAAGGGGCCCATTTCCGGACTTCCGAGGGGGGCCATTTTTCATAAGGTGACCAGATTTTCAGATTGTAAAGAGGGACACCTTTGACCGGAGGGGAGGGGGGGCTTGATTAAAAATTTTATACAGAGCAACAAAAATTTTCATACAACGCAAAAATAGTATTGTAATATTTTTTTATTTCAACATAACTACAATTTACAAATATAAATTGTAACTGTTGCCAAACATCAAAATTTTGATCACGTGACCATGAGGATGCTGCAACGGTCGCTAAGTGTGAAAATGGTCGCTAAGTGTGAAAATGGTCGCTAAGTGTGAAAAATGGTCATCAGTCACTTTTTTCAATGCCATTGTAACTTTGGTCACTAAGCCCATTATACCACCTTTCTTGCCACAGTTCTTAAGTGAATAACTGCAGCTGATAAGTTAGTAGGATAAGTGAATCTGGTTTCCCCATTTGACTTTGTCAAAAGGTGATTATATGACCCCAGGACACTGAAACCATCATAAATACGAATCTGTTGCCAAACATCAAAATTTTGATCGCGTGACCATGAGGATGCTGCAACGGTCGCTAAGTGTGAAAAATGGTCATCAGTCACTTTTTTCAATGCCATTGTAACTTTGGTCACTATACCACCTTTCTTGCCACAGTTCTTAAGTGAATAACTGCAGCTGATATTTTGTATTTTGGATAGAATCTTTTTTTAAATAGTCTAAGACAATTTAAAAAAAGAATCCACACAGAATAAATTGAAGTAAAACATTTCAAAGTATTGTGCATAGAATTTTAAAAAATGGTTTCACTTCAATTTATTTTGGATAGAATCTTTTTTTAAATAGTCTAAGACAATTTAAAAAAAGAATCCACACAGAATAAAACTATTTTAAAAAATCCTATGCACAATAAATAAAATATTATTTTAAAATACATTAAAAAGATAAAAGAAAAAAACCCAGCTCACTTACCAACAGGCACAAGTGAGCACTCCAAGTCAATCCAGAATGATGTAGATGTTAATACAAAGAACTGAGCAAATTAAAATGGTGAAATTAGGGAAATATTTTTCAAAGAAACTTTGCCACCATTTTTTCCACACGAGCCAACCTCCAACCTCCGTGCCCCTCCCCTCCAGAAAATCCAGGAAGGAACACTCGCTACCTCTCTAGCCAAGTATTTTCTAGAGCTCTATGGTACTGGGTCATATTTTCTTATAAAAGTGAGTAAAAGGGGCGAGGTGGGGATCCGTTTTCTTGCTTTAAAGTTTTAATATCTTCAATCAAAGTACTGAGACAGAGAGAGGGTTTAGACAGAGTGTCTTTTGTCTTGCCCCGGTTAGGATTTCTTAAGCAAATCCACTGGGCTTTCAACATGAAGCCAGAAAATCGGGACTTTTTAAAAACGCCCCGGGAAACGAGACAAATTGTTATAAATTGTGACTGTCCCACTAAAATTGGGATGTCTGGTCACCTTAATTTTTCACCCTCCCAGAGCCTCCTTGCGGGCAGTATACTTACCTGGCATGATGAACGGGGCCGGGTGGAGACTCCGGGGAGGGGATGGGTGGACAGAGCCAGCCAGTCAGTTCAGTGAAACGGGTGGAAATTTAACATCTGGTTTGCCCAAATCAGTGTGAACCGGCTAAATCCCACCCCTGGGCCAAGTTACTAATACAAGTAGTCCTTGACTTACGATCACAACTGAGGCCAAAATTTCTCATGCTAAATGAGATGTTTGTTAAATGAGTTTTTGCTCCAGTTTACAACCTTTCTTGCCAAAGCTGTAAAATGAATTCCTAAGACATTGAGGAAAATCGGATTTATTTAGTACAACAATACAGGTGGCCATTAAAATGAGGTCGGAGCCAATTTCTTACAGTTGTAACTCACTTTTTTCCATGGTAGTTGTAACTCTGAATATAGCAAACAAAAAACAAAAAAACCCACAACCCTTATTAGCACTGATAATGTCATCTAGTTTGGTAATGAAATAGCTGCAAGGGAACAACTGTGTTCAGAGAACACCAAGGACCCCTCATTTCAACTCTGAGCTATAAATATTCCCTACTATGGGTACACAAAAACTAATGTTACTAACAGGAGGTCAGGGGAAAGGCACTCTGTTACTCTGCTTTTCACTATTTGCCCCGAGGGTCAAAAAAAACCCTCAGAGGTGGAAAGGGATGAGGTCACGTCCAGCAATTCCCACTGGCACAAGTTCTTTATTTGGCACCTGTTCATTTGGAGAACGGCCTCCTTGGGGCTGGCAAAGCATAATTGGCTTCAAGCCTCAAAACACAGGCAGTCAACCTCAGAAATCAGCTACTGGGCTTCCATCAGCTTGTGTTCTTGAAGCCAAAAGTTTAAAGGTTGAGGATTGCACGTGCTGATGAAAACAAATCCAGGCAACGCGGATTTTAAAGTGACTGCCTTGATCCAGGAAAGAGATCCTCTTAATGTTGGGCAAAGGACCTTACTCCTCCTGCATAAGAATGCTTTGAACTGAGATAGAATCGCACAGGAAATAAATTCCTTGTGAAATCCTGCCCACAGACGTTGGAAGCAAATCTTACTCAACAGAATTTGTTCTCGTGTGAAGGGGTAAGATTGCACGCTAAAGAAATGTGCAAATGCACATCTGGGTGCCAAAACTGATCTTTGTTGCAACATCTGCCAGGACTGGGTAAATATACACTTTTGCAATTGTAGATATACAGTATATTACTGGCCTAGTAACAATAAAGTACAGGTAGTCCTCAATGCACGACCACAATTGAGTCCCAACGTTTCTGTTGCTAAGTAAGAAAGTTGTTAAGTGAATTTTGCCCCTTTCTTGCCACAGTTGTCAGGTGAATCACTGCAGTTGACCTGGTTGTTAAGTGAATCTTGCTTCCCCATTCACTGCTTGTCGGAAGGTCGCGAAAGGAGATCACATGACCCTGGGACACTGCAACTGTCATAAATATGAATTAGTTGCCAAGCGTCTGAATTTTGATCATGAGACCATGAGGATGTGGCAATGGTCGTAAGGGTGAAAAACGATCATGTCACTTTTTTCAGTGCTGTTGTAACTTTGAACGGCCATTAAGCTAACTGCTGTAAGTCGTGGACTACAAAGTAAACAAATGGATCCACAGCAGAAACAAAACGTTTGCCAAGGCCATGGGTGCAAAAAAAAGTTGGGAAACATTGGAATAGACCAGGGATGGCTAACCTTTTTCTCCTCGCGTGCCGAAAGCGCTCGCACGCACGCTCGCAACTTTGCATGTGTGCGTGCCCGCACCTGTAATGCAATGCACGCACAACATCTCCTGCGTGCCCCTGTCCACATGTGCATGCATGCCTGACCTCCCCTGCACCCCATTTTGAGCCTAGCAGGCCTCCCTGAAGCCTCCTGGGACCCAAAATGGGGCATGGGGGAGCGTGCCACGCCTCCCTCCGCTCCGCCCTGCCCCCCATGCATGCACGCACGTCTCCCGCATGTGCAGGAGAGACCCCAAAATCAGCTGGTTAGCGGGAGGCATGTGCCCATGCCAGTGGCGCTGAGCTGGGCAACAGCTCGCGTGCCCGCAGAGAGGACTCCGCATACCACCTGTGGCACACGTGCCATAGGTTCGCCAGTGGTGGGACTCAAAGCTGGTCATTAGAGTGCTCTGCGGGGCTTGGAGGTCATGTGACTGGGTGGGCAGGGCCAATTCAATATCACTCACATTGATGGACGCTTCACCTTAGCTGTTCCAAGGAAATAAGGGTTAACCGGAGAGGCAGTTTCTGTAAGCAGGGCAATAAAGATTAGGCTAGAAACAGCACCAGAATGTTTCCTTCTAACTTCCTTACAGGGTTAGCCCTGTAAAGTGGGGGAAAAAAATCAAAGGAGATTTCTTCCAACAATCGGTTCTCTAAACTGCTTAGAAAGTTAACAACCGGTTCTCCCAAATAGGTGCAAACCGGCTAAATCCCACCACTGAGGTTCGCCATCACGGGAATAGACCATCTGGCCCAAAAAGTTTGAAAAGCTTCACCTGAATTTTGCCATGGAAAACAGCCAAGGAAGACCCTACACAGGGAGTCAGAGATACACCTAAGAATTAATTTGTGTATAATAATCCTGACATGTGTTTTCATTAAGCCACTCTCAACAACCACTAACCTCACCACAAACCCCCAGAGGTATTTCTATACTTTCCAATTATGTCTTCATTATTATCTTTGCAAGGTTCAGTTCTCCCCAGGGGTAGCAGACACTCCTTCCACACTCCTTTCAGTTGTACCAATGAGAGAACACCAAGATAGCCCTCCCTCCTTACCACTTTTTTCGTATAGCCGCAGTGTTTACCTTTGGGGGGGGGAGGGAGAAAGGTCAGTCTCAGAGATTGCTGCAAATCTCATCTGCTTCTTTTGAAAAGCGTAATGAATTGGAAGGTGAGGCACCATAGTGATATGATGGTGAACCCATGGCATGTGTGCCATAGGTAGCACACGGAGCTTTCTCTGCAGACATGCGAGCCGTTGCCCAGCTCAGCTCCACTGCGCATGTGTGTGTGCTCCCTGCTGGCCTTCTGATTTTCGGGTCCCTGCTGTGCATGTGGGAGATGTGGGGGTTGCACCTGCGTGCGCAGGCAACGGGGTTCAGCACCACCTTCTGTGTTCCGTTTTTGGTCCCAGGAGTCTCCATGCAGCCCATTTCGGATGCCAGGTAAGTGCAGGTCCTCTGCGGAGGCTGTGGTAGGGTGAAAAATGGGCCTCCCTGAGGTTTCCTCAATTTCTGGCCTCCAGAGCCCAGAGGAGGCCGTTTTTGCCCTCCTCGAGGCTCAAGGGAAGCCTCTGGAGCCTAGGGAGGGCGAAAACGTCTCGTTCCCCCCACCATGGTGCATGTAGGCCATACTCACCATAACCACGCTCACTCAGCAGTTGGCAAAGAACCAGTTGCTAAAATTTTTGTGCAGGGGGAGGCGCACGCGCATGTGCGGGGGGGTGCTAGGCACATTGCATTATGGATATGGGCACACGCGAGCAAGCGCTGTCACACGCATGCGCGCGATTTCGGGACGCGAGGACAAAAAGGTGAGCCATCACTGCCTTTGACTTCAAAAAGAGGGAGACATCAGGTTGAATGAATTAAAACAGTGGTCCCTAACACACTTAAGAATGCCAAAGGATCATAATCTCCTGGAAAGGAAGATATATGGACAGGTTTCCAGGAATAGAAATAAAAATAGGAGTAGAGTAGAGTAGAGTAGAATAGAATAGAATAGAATAGAATAGAATTCTTTAATGGCCAAGTGTAATTGGACACACAAGGAATTTGTCTCTTATATCACATGGAAATAAATTTCACATTGTGGCTGTAGGAGAAATCCGTTAAATAAATTGCATCTGTTTTGTGTCGTTAATTGGTTTAAATTATTGTGGCTACACCCTGTTACACCCTAAACTTTACCTTGCTTTCCAAATACAGTTATGCTTTCACAAGTCCTCAAGGGCAGTGCTGCAAGATGGTTCTGTTACAAATTTAAGTGGTTCCAGGGGCCTTTTATGTTTCTGCTTATGTGAAATGTTTGTGTCTGCTTGCCACCACAGACAGGAAAGCAACTGATGGTAATCTAAAAAGAACATACATTTTTGTAATAATCAGACATACTTCTAGTAATTTTCCTCATCTTTCTCCATCCACAGAAATCTAAATCAAGATAATTCAAGTAACTATTTTGCTTGGATAATATGAGGTCATATTGTATGTGTGTATATACACATACATACATACATACATACATACATACCAGTGGTGAGTTTTAAAAATTGTTCAAACCTACTCTGTGGGTGTGGCCTCCTTTGTGGGAGTGGCTTGCTGTCCATGTGACTGGATGGGAGTGGCTTGTCAGAACCACCTTAAATTACCTCACACACAGCACCGGCATGCATAAGAATATGATGTAAACTTGTTTTTTAAAAGGCATCTTTGGTTTGCGTTAAAACAACTTCAACACACGCAATGTTCTGATTGCACCACAAACGCAGTAGTCATCCTTACCTTTCACAGAGGCACTGGGTTTTATAAACATAAGCATGATAGTGTAGAATAATCATATCCAAGGACCAGTGGTGGGTTTCAAAAAATTTTGGAACCTCTTCTGTAGGTGTGGCCTGCTTTCCGGGTCCACTGGTGGAACCTCTTCTAACAGGTTCGGTAGATTTGACGAACCGGTTCTACTGAATAGGTGCGAACTGGTAGGAACCCACCTCTGATACATACATACATACATACATACATACATACATACATACATACATACATACATACATACCCTGTTTCCTCAAAAATAAGACCCTGGATGATAAGCCCAACTGGGCTTTTGAGCACATGTGCTAAACAAAGCCCTATCCTGAAAATAAACCCTCTCTGAAAATATTGCAACACAGCAGCAGCCATGAGGTGACCACACTCGCCACCTCCTGCACCTAAAAAATAATAACACCTCCCCGAAAATAAGGCCAAGCGCTTATTTCGGGGGTCAAAAGAAAATAAGATCCTGTCTTATTTTTGGAGAAACACAGTACCTACTGGGCAATACAGGTAGTCCTCCACTTGCAACAATTCATTTAGTGATCATTCAAATTTACAATGGCACTGAAAAAACCATCCCCATGGTCATGTGATCAAAATTCAGATGCTTGGCAAGTGTCTCATACATTAATGACGCTTGCAGTGTCCCAGGGTGATGTGATGCAACTTTCTGGCAAGCAAAGTCAATGAGGAAACCAGATTGAGTTAGCAACCATGCTGCTAACTTAACAACGCCACTGATTCACTTAACAACTGTGGCAAGAAAGGTCACAAAAGGGAGCAAAACTCAGCAACTGTCTCACTTAACAACATAAATGTTGGGCTCAGTTTTCCAACAACAACATTTCGAAGTGTCAATTATTCTTCCTACTTCTTCGAAGTCCAACTTTTACTTCCATGGACTGTCACAGGGAACATCGTAGCTTACACGATTCCGATCTTTGTAGGTATAGATACATCATGACATGTGGATATCTTTTCCAAGACCATCATAGCTGACCTTCTACCAAGTGCTGGTCTGTAGTGTATTTCTTGACTGCTTGTTCCTTTAATATTCATGATTGATTCGGAAAGGTAGAAGATCTCCAGCACTTTGGTATCTTCACTATCAATTCTAAGTTTGGTTGCTCTAACTATTGTCATTAGTATGCTCTTCTTTGTATTTCATTTTAGTCCCATTTCTTCACTGTTCTCACCATTGTCTTGGTATAAAAATTATATGAATTAATATAATAGAATATTGTTACATGTATATATAATGACATTTCTATTACAATGCCACTTTTTAAAGTTTTAGTGTTTGAAATGCTGTTGGATTTTCTGTTTACGTATATGGGGATGCTTAATAGTTGTCAATTTTGTAAACATTACTGCATTTTAATAACAGAGATTCACTGCCCCTCTATTTCAATTTCCTGCTGATTACCGGAAGATAACAATTTTTGAACACAAGTTTATTCAAAACTATACAGGACTGAACTCAAGAGACTGGGTCAAACTCCAACAATAGATTTATCCAAAGTGCATTTTGAATTTAAGTTCACTCCTGTGAATTAAAACTATAGGAAGCATCACATAATACTGTACATTTATGTAAAAATATACTTGTTTAATAAATAAAATTCAAAAAGCTGTTTGCCTTATTATTATTATAACTTGAAAGAGTAGCTCCAAAATGTTTTTCTTTTTGTCTTTACTAAAACTTAAATTACAAAAAATTAAGCATTTCCTTTACCTCCTTTCTGGGCCAAAGGCTTCCTCAAAGAAACCCAATTTAAACTTCTGCTCTAGGAATCTGAACCTGTCTGTACCTCCTACATCCTCTCTTGAATCATCATTCAAATTAAACATGATTTTGTGCTAATCAGAGAGAGCTTAATTCTCTGCCAATATTTTCAATGTATACTGCCCTCTATGGGACCAATCTGATACTTCCTTTTATAAAATAAAGTGGAGCTCAAGTTTTTATTGAACAATTCGTTGTAGCCATCCCAGTCCCTTGCATTGCAAAGAACAAAGTTAAACCCACATACAACAGGAAAAAAAACAGAATACAAATCAATATAATCAAATATCCTAAGTTAGGTAGTAGCTAACTTAGGATAGCTACTTAGGATAGCTTAAGCATGTTGGAATAACACTGATTTAATTTGCTTGAGGAACACAAAGAGAATTCCATTTATAATTCTATGGGGGAACCTCTTATCTGGTCCACATCCCATGTATTTTTCTTGAGCTCTGGACAAGCATCAGCCTCATCAGTTGTATTAGACAGTAAATACAATCAGCAAGCTAATTCTACTTTATTGTAAGCAGAATTTAACAGAATATAACAGAATAACGGAGTCGAAAGGGACCTTTGAGATCTTCTAGTCCAACCCCTTTGCACAAGCAGGAGACCCTGTCCCATTCTGGACAAATGGCTGTTCAATTTCTTCTTAACAGCCTCCAGTGTTGAAGCACCCACAGCTTCTGGAGACAAGTCATTCCACTGATTAATTATTCTGTCAAGAAATTTCTCCTTAGTTCTAAGTTGGATCTTTCTGTGATTAGTTTCCACCCATTGCTTCTTGTCCTGCCTTCAGGTGCTTTGGAGAATAGGTTGGCCCCCTATTCTGTATGATAGTGGAACATTGCTATCACGTCACCCCCTTCTTTTCACTAGACTGGCCATATCCAATCCCTGCAACCGTTCTTCAGATGTTAGATGTTCATTTTATTCCACAGTAGCAGAACCATTCAAGTTCTGAAATA
Source organism: Thamnophis elegans (assembly GCF_009769535.1). Classification (NCBI taxonomy): domain Eukaryota; kingdom Metazoa; phylum Chordata; class Lepidosauria; order Squamata; family Natricidae; genus Thamnophis; species Thamnophis elegans. Next base: position 14,173,882 of record NC_045549.1, read on the forward strand.
GAATTTTCCCACCATCTTCTTTGCAGCCTGAGAAAGTAGGGAGGGTATCCTCTGAACCTCTTGCCCCACCCACTCTGTTGCCTCTTATCTGAGGATCCTCTAGGCAGCATCTCTGGGCCCAGTTTCCCATGCCAAGCAAGGTCATTCCCACATATGATAATAACCAGTGAAATCCAGCGTTAACAGTGGAATATCAACAAGGAGAGCTTGCCTTAACAAGTACCACCAGAAGAAGGCATGGTAACATCTGTCTGAGCCCCATTCTTAGAAAGTCAGGTGAAAAAAACTTCCTACCAACAGTTGTCGAGAGTGAGTGAGCAACTTCCCTATTGTCCCAAAGGTGTTTTTTCAGGGGGCAACTGGACTTTCTTGTTTTTTCTTTGAAGACGTTTCACTTCTCATCCAAGAAGCTCCTTCAGCTCTGACTGGATGGTGGGGAATGGAAGGATTTATATTCCTTGCAGACAGCTGGTCATTTGCATCCTTTTAGAGTGTCATTGAGGCCATTAGGAGGTTTATCTGTGCCCTGAGGGTCACCTGAGTAGTGCAAATGGATGTGGAGACTTCTGGGCTGCAAGATGTTTTCTGCCCTGTGTCTCTTCACTGCGGAAGACAGGCTGTTGGGGGTGAGTCTGTGAGTCTGTGAGGGAGTCAAATTACAGGAACCATTTGCACTTCAGTTCGAAATGCAGACAGCACAGATTCATCCTGAACAGAAATCCTTCCATTCTCTACCATTCAATCAGAGCTGAAGAAGATTCTTGGATGAGAAGCAAAACATCTTCTACGAAAAACTAGAAAGTCCAGTTGCCTCCTGAAAAAAGCTAAAATGTATGGGTTTTTTTAAATAAAGAATTAACAGAATTAGATCAGATATTAATGGGGATGGATGAAAAACTAATGAAGAAAATATAGCGCTATCTACTAAGTATTAAAATGGGAAGTTGAGCAAGTAAAGGAGACAATAGTGTGGGCTTAAATTTTCGGTTATACAATAGAGTTAGATAAATGGCAGAAATTGTGGAATAGGAATTATAAATTAACGATGTCAACTGTATATAAAGAAAATCTTTATAAAATGTTTTATAGATGGCACTTTTCACCCTCAAGATTGGCAAAGATATTTAAGGACATGTCCGCTAAATGTTGGAAATGTCATCAGATACCTGGTTGATATTATCATAAGTGGTGGACATGCCCAAAAGCAAAATAATATTGGACAAAAATACATGCATACATAGTTGGAAAAAATGATAAAGCGACATATAGATTTAAAACCAGAAATATTTTTGTTGGCCTTTTACTGAATAAGTATAAGAAGGGGAATACATATTTGATTTTACCTGTATTAACTGCAGCCAGAATTATATTTACAAAACAAGGGGAAAGTGAAGAGATCCCTACAGATGAAAATGTGATTTTTAAAAAATTAGAATGTGCAGAAATGGATAGATTAACACAATTAAGAAAAAAGAAACTGAATACTTTTTGACATGAGATTTATTTTATCAATAGTTAGCTAGTAAAAACAGAAGTTAAAAACATAGAAATATAAGAAAAGGACTAATGATACAAGGATATCATTATCCATTATTAAACTGGATGAGCAAATATTATATCATTATCATTATCATCATCACTATAGAACTAATACCAATGTAATGAGCATTGTTGTAAACACTTTTATTGTTTCCTAAAACTATTTGTACCCAGACAACACACAGTTTCACTGAAAATGGAATTTTTCTATGTTATAAAATAAAAAACTTTATGGGGGGAAAAAAGCACCTTTGGGACAACCAGGGCCTGAATGGCGGAGAATCTCCATAGACTTCCAACTACCCTTTTTAATTTTTAAGATACCTGCACCAGCCTGCAACTTTCCAGAGCCAGGCCTGATTAGAGGAAGCCTCCCTTCCTAGATTTCTTTCTTTTGCTCTCCAATCCCCCCCTTTTTTTCTCCCCCCTTCTTTGATTCTTTTGTCTGCAGCGCATCCAGGACTGGGAAGGGTCTGGAACAACTGGGCGGGGCTGGTCAAAGAAGGCAGCGTAGGTGGGCTTTGGGGTGTTTTGTTTTTTTTACACCAAAGCTGAGCAGTTCAAAGTGATACCCAGTGAGGAGGAGGACTGAACTCCGCGCTGGGAGAAACCTCGGGGTGAAAGAGCCAGAGACCAAGGATCCAAACGCGCCATGCTCTTCGGTTGGGGCGACGGCTCCTACGGGCAGCTGGGCTCGGGCGAGGAAGGGGCTTCCCAGCCGGTTCCTCTCCGTTGCAATCCGCTAGCGGTTGGCGGGCAAGAAGTGGCCCTGGTGGCTTGCGGGGAGCGGCACACGCTGCTGCTCCTGGCCGACGGGAGCCTGGCATCTTGCGGAGACAACACCCAGGGACAGCTGGGGAGGAAGCTCCCCGAGGGACTGGAGCGATGCTACCTGCCAGGTAGGTAACGGACAGGGGAAGTTTATACCCAGCCGGCCTTTTCCAAATGGGCTTCTTTGCACGCACCAAGCCTGATTTTCACCGCCTTGGCCCTTTTAAGTCCAGGGGTTTGCAACTTAACAGCAACAGAGTTGGAAGGGACCTTGGAGGTCATCTAGTCCAACCTGCTGCAGGTCTGTGGCTTGTTAAAGGTCGCGCGGTTCGTTGAACCCCCCAACGCCAAGCCATTTCGGTCGGCAGTTATCTGGTTCTCCGAACCCAACCCCCCCTCTCCCTCCCACTCCAGCCCGCTGTTTTAAGTTTCGCTTTCGTTTTCTAGAGCGCTGCTGAAAACGAATCTCTCCGCGATCACTTTCGCTTTCCCCCGTTTGCGATGCGGTGGGTGGGGCTCCCGTCCAGGTTGGCGATTCCAACAGAGGGGAAGAGGGGGGAGTTTCTATCAACCAACACACACACACACACACGCACACGCACACACGAAAGGAGCACTTTTGTGGCTTCGGTGTCCTGAGCAATAGCCGGTTTACCTGCATGAATGTGAATGGTTTTGCCCACCCATCTTAATTTCTCGTTGCAATAAATGAAACTATGGGTCGCCTATTGAAATGTTCCCTGAAGCTCCCGTTCTCTACTCTTAAATGCCCCTTTTAAATTCTCTTGTAATTTCATTTCTATAAATGCTTGGTAAGGATAATACAGGCAAGTGGTGGGGTGGGTTTTTTGGGGGGAGGGGGTTCAAGTTCTCTCTTTTGCCCCTTTTATCTTTCAAAGGAAAGGAAAGGGGGGGGGGAAGAAGAGGGGAAAAGTGAGCAATTTTATTCCTGCATCGCTCTCACTCATTTTGTTAAAAATACCTATAAAAAGGCCTGTCATAGAAGCAGCCTTTTGTCCCACTTGTTTTATATAGAACCCTGAATTAAATCATAGAAGTCTCTACAGGTAGTCCTTGACTTACAATCATTCGTTTAGTGGCCGTTCAAAGTTACAACAGCACTGAAAAAAAGTGACTTAATGACCATTTTTCACACTTATCACTGTGGAAAGTTATCACCCAGCCCTCTCCCAGAAAAAAATGAAACATCCTAGGAAATATTGAAATGGCAGAATATTACATTTCCTTGGATGTGAAAAGGAAGAAACATGTTTTAAAGAGAGAATAGCTCCCTGTAGCTTCCTGCCCCCCCCCATCCACTTTGTCAATGGGCCATTAAGGTCAACCCAGTCCCTTTACATAATAAAGAGTTCTCCCCTTCAGCTCCAGGGGAGATGGGATTAAGGCATGGTAATATTGGCCTTTTACCCAACTCACCCCATGGCATCTGAGAACTCAACCAAACCTGGATTCAAAATGCAGCCTAGAGAGTTGCCCCTGCATGGCCCCCTGGGAGTCTGACAACCAATCAGAATACAAGATCAAAGGGCAGAGAAGGCATAAAACTCAGCATCTCCACCCTCCCTTCTCTTTTTTTCTCCACCGACATTGAAGCATGTGATCACCTTTTCTGTTCAGGACTCCCCCTGCACTTATTTACGATTTCCTTTTATGGTCCTAGTTCCCAGGGGAACTATCATATCAGTACATTCTGGTTATGGCCGGTTTCTAGCATAGCAAAGGCCTCTTCATCGTAGCTCCTACTTACAATTCTCAAGGTTAAGCCTAAATGATGAGATTAGAAACCTATACAATGTATTTTGTTCCCAGGCCGACATGTCTTCTTACAGTTCTGTAAAAACAATACAACTCTTGTTTCCCACAATCCCTCCACTTCCTTCTTACAATCAATATTGATTTTTTTACATTCATTTTTCTCAATTTGTTGCAACATTTTTCTAATTTCTTCACACTCATTTTCCACTTTCCATCCAACCATACAGTCTTTACAAGAAGTCATCATTATTGGTTCAATAACCATGCAAATGAATGTCTTTTTTTCCCCCTCCTGGAAAGAACCAATCCAAGCCTTGGAAGCCCAGACTATCATCCACATAAGCTGTGGAAAGGAGCATTCATTGGCCATCAGCAGCCAAGGGAAGGTATTTTCATGGGGAGCTGGTGGTTTTGGACAGCTTGGCACTGGGACGCTAAAGGATTCTTCAACTCCAGAGTAAGTAACCAATTCATGTTGTTGTTGGCCAAGTAACCTTGTCTAAGTTATAGGAGTCTTTGAGTCAGGAAAATGCAGGTTTGAATCCTCACTGCACACTTGGGACTTTCTTCTAGTTGTGATCTGTCCTGCATTTCTGACAAGTAGCTTTCCAAGCAGGAGATGCTATGGGATGAATTTGTGACTTTTGCCATGTTCCTTTTCATGGGAGCAGAGTGTTTCCTTTCTTGCTGGCTAAGACAGCTTGGAAAGGTTATTGCAACAGGTCTATATCCCTCCCATAGCTGGAATGGGAGGCTTACTGGTGTAGGCGCTGCTTCTTTAGACAGTTAAGGAAGCATCGCAAATTAGCAATAACAATATTGCAGTAGCACTTAGACATATTATACTGTCCTTGGAAAGATAGAAGGCTGAGTCAACCTTGAGCCGATCAGGATCGAACTTCTGGTTGTGGGCAGAGTTTGTCTGCAATGCTGCATTTAACCCACTGTGCTACCATTGCTCCTCATCATATTATTCTTTGCAAACAAATAAACAACTTTAAATGAAAACCAATTTGTTCTTGCATAAGCTTTCATAGTGCACAGTGTACTTCATCAGTCTGTTTCTATCTTATTATTTGTTCTTTTTTTTAAATGTAGCTTTTCCTAATCTAGTACCCTCAAATATTTTGGTTTGCAGCTCCCATTATACCCTACCAACAATGATGGGAATTACAAGCCAACTAACCAGTGTCAAATATGGCACAAAATCATCCTAGAATAGAATTATCCTACAAATAAAGGAACAAATGATTTAATGGATTATTCCAAAAAATCTCGTTTAATGTTAAGTTATTTTTTCTCTGATTAGCATATGTCTTGTATAAATAAGATTTGAAATAATTGCTATTAATTAAAATATCATTTGATAATTTTTTGTAATGCTTATCCTATTATTCATTTAATTAATTCACAAAGAAATTTTTAAAAAATGGTAATACTCAATTTCATTTTAAGTAGATAAAACTGCCATGTCAAGAATCTTTATATGATGATGTGGTTTTGTATCTGTAATACTAATGAATTATTTCTCTTCTTGTTCGGTAAATTCTATAGGAAAATAGATTCTTTATCTATGTACAATGTTATACAAGTTGCTTGTGGACACTATCACTCTATAGCACTTACCAAAGGTAAGAACTGAGTTTAATTTTTTTGCAATAACTTTTGGTTTTTTCTTGCTTAATTATTTTGGATGGAGGAGCAGGGAGCTCGTTTTTCTGCTACCAGTATTTCTGTGCATCTACACAAATCCTTCTTTTTAGTTTAAAATTTTTCTAGGCAGAGACTAGATTCCTTAGGGATTACTATAAATCTAGTTTTGGTACAGAATTTAGATGGCAAAGCTCGATGCAAACAGATAATCCCGAGAATGATTATCTGCATCAATGAAATGAAATAACTACGGATATATTCCTTTACTTCTTCCTGCTGATTTTATCCTATTCTTTGAAACCGTTCCCGTTAACTCCTATTTTTTCTACTCTCTTCACTAAAGATAAAATTACAATGATTTCTTAAAAATATTGCATTTAGTGAACTCTGGTCCATGCCCCAAAGCTCCTTTCTGAGTAGCAGCAGGATCAGACCCAAAGTTATAAAATGCAATATATAATTGCAAGAAGCTTTTGTTAAGGTAACCTGTCTCCCACCAGTAAAGTTAATCCGAAATACAATTGATCCTTCTTTTTGAACCCAAAATTTCTGTTGTTAAGACATTTGTTAAATGAGATTTCTCCATTTTAAGACCTTGTCTCATTTTGTTAAGTGAATCACTGCAATAGTTAAGTTACTAACACGGTTGTTAAGTGAATCTGGCTCCCCTATTGACTTGCTTATCAGACGGTGGCAAAAGGTCATGACATGATTTTGGGACACTGCAACCGTCATAAATATGAGTCATTTGCCAAGCATCTGAATTTTGATGCTGCAATGATTGTAAGTGTGCAAAATGGAGATAAATCATTTTTCCAGTGACATTGTAACTTCAAACGGTCACTAAATATACTGTTGTAAGTTGAGGATTGCCATAAGCAGTCAAGGAGAATGCAGATCTGTGTATGTGATGACACTTATTAATATGGTAGTTATATGTGTGACAAATCAAGTTAGACTCTGAATTCTAACCCTTTTAGAGAAGATAATGAGACATGGAAGCTATTTCCACAAAATAGAAAGCTTTACAGCTGTCTTTCTATTTAGAACAAATGACAATGCAAAGCTTAAAAGCATCCATGGTTAACTCTGAATGATTTTTGTGATATTCCACCAAAAATCATTCCATGAATCCACAACATTTCAGGAGGAAGGAGATATAATGTTGAGGATGTGATAATCGATTGTTCATGAGATCTGGCAAACCTGTGAGATGTTTGCCACCTGTGAGATGTTTGCCATCTTAAACGTTGAGGGTCTACTTTTGTCTACCTCAGGGGTGTCAAACTCAATTTCATTGAGGGGCGCATCACGGCTGTGGTTGACCTCAGGGAGTTGGGTGGGTGTGGCCAACTGGGTGAACATGGTCAGCTTGACGCCACTCACTGGGTATGGCTGACTGGGTGGGCGTAGTTAGCTTGACACCATTACCCAAACTGCTGGCATGTATCCTCTTCCCATTAGATAGACCCGGCCAAGCCAGGCGGGTCCCATGTTTCATCTTCGCATTGAGTAGACAGGCAAAAGTGACACAGGCCAGCCACTTACATTTTTCAGGATGGCTCCACAAGCTGGATCCGATCACATTGTGGGCCGGACCCAGCCCACTGACCTTGTGTTTGACACCCCAGGTCTACCTGAACAAGTTGCCAATTTATATTCTAATCAATGTAATGGTGGTTTTTTTCCCCTTTCCCCCCCATTGAAGATGGCCGAATTTTTTCCTGGGGACAGAACAGCCATGGTCAGCTGGGTCTTGGTAAAAAATTTCCATCCCAGTCTAAACCGTGTAACATTTCCTCTCTTGCTGGCATCCCCTTGGCTCAGGTGGCTGCTGGTGGGGCACACAGCTTTGTCTTGTCTCATTCTGGAGTAGCCTATGGCTGGGGAAGGAACAATGCACATCAGTTGGGTTTAAACCAGAAAACTTCAAAAGGTAGGTCTGTCTTCATATTATCCCAGGAAAAAAATGTTCCTGCTGCCTGGTTATTTCCTTTTAATTGTCTCTTTTATTGAAGAGAAAATGCTTTGGGAATATCAAGAATCAAGAATAAAAATGATAAGTGCTTTGATAAACGTCTTTATTTTGTGCTTTCAAACAGAAATTACATCAGACTTGACCTTGCTAAGCACATGATACACAATGAATAAGTGAAACTGGGATTTTATGTCTTTGGAGTAAAATGGAAATAGCACTTAGACTTATACACTGCTTCACAGTGCTTTACCGCCCTCTTTATGCGGTTTACAGAGTCAGCCTATTGCCCCCAATAATCTGGGTCCTCATTTTACCGTCCTCAGAAGGATAGAAGGCTGAGTCAATCTTTGAGCCTGGTGAGGTTCGAACTGCCAAACGACAGGCAGCCAGCAGTCAGTAGAAGCAGCCTGCAGTACTGCATTCTAACCACTGCACCACCATGCAATCCTTTTTTTCATGTGGCATCTGCATTTATCAGCATTATTAAAAACCCACTAAGCCAAAATATGTTTGATTTGATTCTAATGTTATGATATCCCGTGGCACGACAAAACCGCGGTCCACTAAAGCGCGCCCGATTAAAGCGCGTTGCTGACGTCATCAGCAGCAACAACGACAACAACGACCACGGAGAAAAAAGGGCGCTTTAAAAAGCGCTTTTAAAGCAAGCCGATTCACGTAAAGGTAAGGGTTAGGGTTAGGGTTAGGTTAAGGGTTAGGTTAAGCGTTAGGGTTAGGTTTAGGGTTAGGTTAAGGGTTAGCGTTAGGTTTAGAGTTAGGTTAAGAATTAGGTTTAGGGTTAGGGTTAGGGTTAGGTTAAGGGTTAGGTTTAGGGTTAGGTTTGGGGGGGGTTAGGTTTAGGTTTACGCGTTAATTTTAGCTTTACCGCTCACAGCGTGCTTTTTTCGTCGCGCTGTGATGACGTCAGGTACACGGTTTCGTCAAGCGCGCTTTAGACGACCGCGGTTTTGTGGTGGAACCATGATATCCCAGCCACTGTGGATTGTAAACATGATTTTTATCTCGATATGTTGCACTTGTCTGGCCACTTGTGATTCATTTAATAAAACAGAAAAAAAACCTGGCTTGATTGGTGTCTTTACAGGGATAACCTGTCAAATCTGTGAAGGTGGTGGTTGGATTTTAATTTAAGAGCGAGAGATACTGACTCCTTTTTATCATGATCACCATCTCAGCCTATAAACAAACTGATCCATTATGCATCAATAGACTGACTGAAAATCAGCAGAGATGGGTTAGAAATGGCGATTCGCTTAAAATAAAACCCAAGTCTAGAGATTTTCAGTCATCCAGGCCATGGTTGTCCCTAAGTGCTTTTTCAAGGGGCAGGTGGACTTCCTTTGCTTTTCCTTGAAGATGTTTCACTTCTCATCCAAGAAGCCTCTTCAGTTCTGCAGAACAGTTCTTCAGCAGAACTGAAGAAGCTTCTTGGATGAGTTTTAAAATAAGACTGAGATGTATAAACAAATTGGAAATCTTATCTCTGGGAAAGGGACTCCTTGAGACACTGCAATATCATGAAATCTTTTTTGCCAACTTTGGGGAATTAAATTTCAACAAAAGAGGATTTGGAGGGAGGGAATGGGATGGGAATTAGGTTCTAGGGATAGACTTGTAAAACAACCAATTGGTACTTTGGATGACCTGATTTGATTCTCTAGGTCAGTGATAGTCAACTTGGTCCCTACCACCCACTAGTGGGCGTTCCAGCTTTCATGGTGGGCGGTAGGGGTTTGCGGTAACTCTGCTTTATAAATTATATAAAGTAAAGTTACTTCCCTACTTTATAAATCACCATTACTGTGGAACCAGTGGGCGCTTAGAAAATTTTACTACTAACAGAGATACAAAAGTGGGCGGTAGGTATAAAAAGGTTGACTACCCCTGCTCTAGGTGATTGCAAGAGGTCTCCTTTGGCATTGGAATTAGTCCTAAAAAAGTTAGTATCTCCCTAAATGACCTAATAGGTCAGGATGAATCTGGTTGATCCCTTAAGTATATATTTTTGTTCTGAAAAAAATTGTCTGGTGCAGGATAGAAGAAAGCTAAGTTTATCATGTACAATCTTTAAATTAATATCATCAAAATATATAAAATATATAATTGACATAATCATTAATAATTAATTAACGTTATTATTTTAAAATTATTATTAGTTTTTTTAATTGCAAATTTTTACAGATTTTATGAACAAAGTGTTGTCCCGGTCTTATCTTTTACATGCTCTCATATGCATAAACCATTTTACATCGTATCTCTGTTTCCAATTTCGGTCATATTATTCTTTTTCTGAATTTTTTACCTTGAACTTATTTTCTTCTTAGTACATAAACAATACCACTAATCACCCTTAATTTCTAATTCCTTACAATAACATCAACTCCATCGCTAAATATGTTTCTCAAATTCCCCATCTCACTCTTTAACATTTCATCTTCATCTCTTAATTTAAATTATCTTCAAAGTTAAACCAAATTGCCATTTCACATTTCATCCGTTGGTCTGTTTTCCCGCAAATAACATACATCATCGAAATTATTTTTTTACAAAAAGAACATTTAATTTAGTTAATTATCCACAATTAATAATGTTGGTATAATTCCCTTATATCTTAATTAACTATCCACTATTAATAATATTAATACAATTCCCTTTAATCTACTAATATGTACCTTATTTCTCCTCCTCCTCCTTTTTAGCAATTTTCTCTTGGTCTCTCAAAGATTTTGCTTCTTACTAATTTTCTTTTATCCCATTCTCTTAGCTTTTTCCATTTCTTTTTTTTTATTTTTATAATTATTGTATCTTTCCTTCTGAATCCTTTTTCTCACTTTTAATTTTATTGTTGGAGTAGTTTTCCTCAGAGTCTTTCCTAGCCTCTTCCCACTATTTCCCTCTTAGCTGCTTGATTGATTGTTTTTTGGGGGGGCAATCCCCTCTACCCTTTTTGTGCCACTGTAAATCCCAGTGAAATCATCTAACTGTTTTTTACTTTAAGTTCCTTTTGCTTCAATATTATTTTCTTGTTCTTCGTTTATGCTCTCTTTTACCTCCTTCTTTCCCATTTCCTGATCTGTGTGCTCCATCCGAATTTCTGACTTTTTATTGCCTTTTAAAGTTTCACATGCATTTTTCAGCATCTCAAATAATTCATCATACATCAAAGTTCCATATTACCAATTTAAGAAATTTAACAATTTTTAATAGTTTTGGGTTATATGACATTGAATTAGAACTTAAAGTCCATACAGTCTTTTTTACACCCCCCCTTTTTTATTTCCAAAATCTAATGTCCAATTCTAATATTAGTCCAATCCAATCCGAGTCGAAAGTTTATTATCTTCCATGGCCGTAGAAAATCTAAACCAAGCAATGTAGCAAAACGAACACTTCCTAATAGTTCTCACAGTTCCAAATTATCTTTTCTGGTACTCAAGGTTAGGTTCCACAGCTACACTTTCTCTTTTATCTTTCACAAAGTATTGTAGTACTCTTCCCATCAGCAGATGGCTCCCTCAAATCCGCAATACATCGGACCAACTGATTGTCAAAACTATCAAAAACATTTCCCCCCACCCCCCGGTTCTTTCCTTTTATTATTTTTAGTTTCTCCAAATCCAATTATAAACCTTGGAATGATAGTTTCAAAGTAGAATGTGAACACAAAAAATGGCAATGATGGCTTGAACACGTGTTTGTCCCCTTGTGAGAAAATGTGCATTCAGTCCATTCAGTACCTTTAAAATGCGGCCTGGCATAATGTAGAACAAGGGTGGGCAATTATGGCAACTTTATTACCTGTGGACTTCAACTCCCAGAATTCCTGAGCCAGCCATGAGGAATTATGGGGGTTGAAGTCTACAGATTGTAAAGTTGCCATAGTTACCCACCCCTGGTCTAGACAAGCCAGATTCTTTGTTCCCCACTTCAAAGATGGTGACAATTCTAAGGTTTACATTTTGGAAACTTTTAGAGTGGATTTTCAAAGCTTGCTGTAGCTACTTTAATTTCTGTTACAGTAATTATTTCAGTCACACTTAATAAATAATGGCGTATTTTAATAAACTTTGGGATGGTTCTTGGAATATTCATATAAAATGCTGCAATATTCTGATGATTATTTTTTTCAACAGAACAGATCTTCAAACCTTACTCAGTAGGTACCCTGAGAAACCTTGAAGTGACTTATATTAGCTGCGGAGATGAACATACAGCTGTTCTCACCAAGGTATTGAATTCGTAATGAAGCTTCCATACTGCTAGCAGCAGTCTGTTAACTGGATATTGGGAATTGTTTTGTGGAATATTCAGGAATCTTTGAGTATTAAATGTAAGAAATGATAGAACTGGTGAGGTCTCTATGGTGTGGCCCTCAACCTTTTGGGCACCAGGAATCGGTTCAGTCCAGAAGCCACCCAAATTACATTATTGAACTTATGCACTTAGAATTGCTTAACAATTAGAAGCATTGTCAGGCATTTCTCGATAAGGACTTTATTTAAAATGGGTGATTGTGTGGGGTAGGATTTGAATTAGCATTTTCCCCCTAATTTGCTCATAGGTGAATATTTTTGGTTTTTCTCTTTGACTGGAAGCATTTTTAGCTTGCTTTGAAGCTTTCATACTGCTTTCATACTCTAAGAGTGTGGAAGTGAAGAAAATAGGTAAGAACCTTCAAACTATTTTGATTGACCCCTTTTTCTTGCTGCCAAAGACCATGTTGCAAAATGACATGGCCGCAGTTGGAGTCAGGCACATCTGCATGCAAATATAACCTTTGTCCTCCAAAACAACATGTAGTTGCAGAAATGTTTAATAAAACTAAAACAGGTGGATGGGGAAAAACCTGATGGTGCTGGATTTGTTAACATCCTTCATAGAGTGGCAGTGTTTTCACCTTTGGAGATGACAGTGCTGGACAACTAGGACACAACTCTTCAAAGACTGGTCCTCAGAAAATCGATGAGATTGATGATCGAGTTTCCCACATTTCCTGTGGAAGGTATGTACCATCTCTTTCCTTCTACATCTATGTGAGTGGTTACATATGTGCTTTCAAGGGAAATTGATATACCTTATATAAAAACAAAATCCATTTAAAGTGTATTGAGCACTTCTAACATTTTGGAGGCTGTTGGTTTACCAGAAACTTTAGATGATGAGAGGACTAGACATCTGTGACATATTTAGATACATCTGCAACATTTTTAGGGAACTTGTATTAATATGGCTATTCTAAACCATAACAATCCCAAACAGATATAGAGCAGAGTTGTTCATATGGGAATCTGACAGTATTTTGGTTTTTCTGCAGTTATCACACTCTTTGTGTCTCTGCGTCTGGGCTGTTGTGGTCTTTTGGACGTGGTCCCCTGCAGGATAAGGAAAGTTCGGCATCGGAGAGCAGACAGGAAGAAAGAAACTGTGTTGACCTCAATGCTCTTCTGGACCCTAATGGTACCTTTTTGTAAACACAAATCCAGAATGCAAAATAGTGTTAATACAAGAATGCATGGGGGCAACATACAGCCACATATGAGCACATTTAAGACATCTCATAGCTTTGAAAACAGATGGTTAATTCCCTTTGAAAAGTGACACCTAAAAGTCAGGTTTGATTTGAGTATATTTTATTCAGTGTTTGATTGTTGATCTTTTTGACATTCTGATCAAATGTTCTTGGAAGTTCTTTGGAGTTAAAGCTTTCTAGATTTTTGGGTTGTGCTTTACTCTAAAAGTCTAAGCTGGTATCATACAACTCACAATTTAATCAGTTGGCAGGAGTATAGAAATAGAGAATTGCATAGCTATGTAATTCCATGACCAGCAAAAGCAAAATAAAGGCGTTTTTTTTTTTTTTAAATACAGTAAATTGTGAAATTCTAAACTAATCTAATATGCCCAACATTCTGGCTGCAAAATTAAATTTAATGTATGATTGGAGTGAGCACTTAATTCTCCTTCTGTTTGTCATGAAAAGAAAATGTATATTTCTGTTAGTTCAGAACAAAAGATCTGCTTAATGTTTATGTAAATTTAATGAAGAAAAGAAGATTTGAGGGATAAAGGATTTATAAGCTGCAGCTGAATTCCTCCTGGATATTTCAGAAGCACCCTCATAAAGTTACACTGTAAATCACAAGAGAAAGGAAGGAGGTGAAGTTATATAAATATTGTACAATAATAATAACATCTGTCTGACTGCGATGAACAACAACCACAACCACAATAATAATAATTGGGTGGGGCCCGACTAGTAACCAATGCCAAATCCAGCGAAACAACTGGCCACTGTGATACAATTGTATAATAATAATAATAATAAATGGATATTCATTTCATTGTAGAATTGTTGGGAGTCCAAGTTTTTGCTGGAGCATATGTCAACTTTGTCAATATATTTCAGGTAATGTTTTTATTTCTTTTGTAAACTGTCTTGACTTCAACATCATTTTCAAACCATCAGTAAGCTAAGACACTAGTAATAGGCTGTATAACACTTCAAATAGATTATAGAAGATGCTATAAATGAGGACTACCTGCATTTTGTGAATACAGCTGGCCTAAATGAAATGTGTTCTTTAATTGTACACATAAGTTTCTTCTCTTTACATAGACATTTGAATGAGTCGTCAACTTGCAATGATATTTGCAAACACAATTTCCCAAACGTTGCACCCCCAGTTTCTACAGGAACATGAATGAGATTTGACTGTGAATGTCCGCCTTCTCAATGGTTTATATTATAAAGCGTTGGTTATGTGATATAGCAATAACACTTTTTCACTTGGGTTTTCCTTTCTTCAGGCTTCTGCGTCTGCTAATGCAGCCACCTCTTTGGAAGTCTTGCCTAGGATCAGTCAACTGGACAGAGGATTGATTGAGAAATGGAAGTCAGCAGAAATAGGAAGTGAAGCACAGCAGAATGCTATAAGGTTGCTACTTGTATTGCCTGTTTCTGATGAGAAAATTGTACTTCTGTAAGCATCAATTCAGACTATAAACTAAAGGAAATGATTTAATAGCAATAGCACTTAGACTTATATACCTCTTCACAGTACTCTAAGCAGTTTACAGAGTCAGCCTATGGACCCCAACAATCTGGGTCCTCATTTTACTCACCTCAGAATGATGGAAGACTGAGTCAACCTTGAGCCTGGTGAGATTTGAACTGCCAAATTGCAGTCAGCCGACAGTCAGCAGAAATAGCCTGCAGTACTGCACTCTAACCACTGCACCACCGTGGCTCATGCTGGACATAGAGTTATTTCCAAGCAAGTATAAAGCTGGGTTGGTATGCTATGGTTTGATTAATTGGTTTTCTTTTCTATCCTTTTGACAGGGAGATAAAAGAAATTTTTTCCTCACCTCCTTGCTTAACAGCAAGCTTTTTACAAACAAGGTGAGTAGCCTCCATTGTATGCAGAAGTGCGGTTGGATTCTTGGGAGAGAATTACAAGTCCTGACTCACTAGTGCAGGGATCCCCAACCTCAGGAGCACGGGCTACTGTCTTGCTGTGGCCTATTCGCAACCAGGGCTTGGGAGTGGTGGGCTGGTGTGTATGCATGCGTGCAGCTCAACTCACGCAAGTGATGGTCTGGCAGGCATGTATGTATTCAACTCACCTTGTGCAACGTCGAGCTGCACGGATGTGCGCACCGACCCGCCACTGGTTCCCCTCTCTCCTCCCCCAGCCAGGCCACCAAGCTGCGAAGATTGGGGATCACTATACTAGTGTAACCCAAGTGAATTTAACATCTGAAGAAATTGTTTATTGCACTTATCTGCCCCCTTTCTTCTGTGTGGTCAGGACAATATTTCCAGACCAGTTGTAACTTCCCAGCCAGTCAATTGGGTTACAGTGGTGGGATTCAGCCAGTTTGCACCTATTCAGGAGAACCAGTTATTAACTTTCTAAGCAGTTCAGAGATCCAGTTGTTGGAAGAAATCTTATTTTGCTTTTTTCCAGGGCTAATCCTGTAAGGAAGGCAGGAAGGAAACAATCTAGTGTTGTTTCTAGCCTTATCTTTATTGCACTGCTTACAGAAACTGGCGCTCTGGTTAACGATGAGTTGGTCACTCCCACATGGTCACATGCCCCACCGAGCCACGCCTACCTATCTGATCATTGGGGCAGAGAACTGGTTGTTAAATTATTTGAATCCCACCACTGAGATTAACTAATTAACTAATTAACCAATTAACTAATTAACCTAATTAGCTCTGTGACTGAATTAAGACTTTGATGTAAATCCATTCCAAATTCTTCAAATCTTTATGCCTGCAAAATGTCCCATTACCTTTAAAAATGAAGGCCCTAGGCTCTTGAGATTATTCAAGGATATCCACATTGCCACTGCTTGCAGTGCCAGATATTTGAAAAACAAATTGCAATCATCTTCAAACTTGTTAATCTCAAAAAATTGAAAAGAAGAAGCAAACATCCTGCCATGCCATGGCTATTTTGAATCTTGCAATAACAAGCACCCCATCATCTCCAAACTATATAAAAGAAAGGAAATAAAATATATTATTTGTCCTTCCCATCCATCTCCTTATTTCAGTTTTTATCTGGTTCTATACAGTAAGTTGAGGGATGTGGTGGCTCAGTGGCTAAGATGCTGAGCTTGTCGATCAGAAAGGTTGGCAGTTTGGTGGTTCGAATCCCTAACACTGCGTAACAGAGTGAGCTCCCATTACTTGTCCCAGCTTCTACCAACCTAGCAGTTTGAAAGCACATAAAAAATGCAAGTAGAAAAACAGGGACCACTTTTGTGGGAAGGTAACAGCATTCCCTGCGCCTTCGGCAGTTAGTCATGCCCACCATATGGCCATGGAGTGCTGGCTCTTCGGCTTTGAAATGGAGATGAGCACTGCCTCCTAGAGTCGGGAACAACTAGCACATATATGCGAGGGGAACCTTTACCTTTATCTATGCTGTAAGTAGGTAAGTAAGTAAATTCCCAGTGCTTTACCTGAAGAAGAGCTTTAAATCCTGAGAAGTCAATTTTCTCTTTGAAAGATCTGATGCCCAAAAGCTAGGAAATATAATGGTGGAAAAATGCCTGCCATGCCATGGCTATTCTGAATCTTGCAATAACAAACACCCCATCATCTCCAAACTATATAAAAGGAGATAAAACACATTATTTGTCCTCCCCACCCATATCCTTATTTCAGTTCTTATCTGGTTCTATGATGTAAATAGCATTCTGTGCGTCTTTGGCGTTTAGTCATGCCGGCCACATGACCACGGAGACATCTTTGGACAGCGCTGGTTCTTTGGCTTTGAAAACTGTTCCCTAGAGTTGGGAACGATTAGCACATATGTGCGAGGGAAACCTTTACCTTTACCTATGCTGTAAGTAGGTAAGTAATTAAGTAAATTTCCAGTGGTTTATCTGAAGAGCCTTAAATCCTGATAAGTCTATCTTCTCTTTGAACGATCTGATGCTCAAAAGCTAGGAAATATAATGTAGGTGGTCACTGTATAAAATTTCTGAATGATAGCCTTAAGAAACATGTGATTGAGTCTTGGACATTCCTCAGAAAATGGACATTCCATTTTTCCTTCTAGATCTGATGTGTCAATGGACTGTTATATCCCAGTGAATCTGCAAGAAGCAAGAGAAGTTTTGAAGGAACTTGCTACGACAGATTGGATTGCTCAGCAGGTAAAGAAAAAATATTTTTCTTTCAATATAGGGATTATTCCTCATTGGACGGTCTGTTGATTGTTCTGTGATCAGATGAGAGAATTCATAGATGGACTGGTATATAATCCTGATCCCCCAAGTGGTACTTCCAGTTGTGTGAAGGTTGTCCTAACAGTTAGTAGAGGATTTTAAAAAACAAAATTCTAGAACACAAGGTGAGCACCTGGCCTTTAGATGCCTTCGGATAACGATTATCCGACGATTATCTCCAATTGGAATGTGACTTCTGTAAGAATTTTCTGCAGATCTCCCTGTGGAATTGGAAGCTCTGCCTCTTCATGAGTTCCAATTACACAGAAATCCTGTCCTGATGTACTCCCTTCCATCCATTGCCCATGTAGAGTACTACAGAGTAAAATCAACAAATAACATTAAGAAAAGGCTCATCCACTTTCCCCGTACCCCAACAGATGCCACAGCCCCGCTAAGATTAAAAACACAGCACAATAAAGTTATGGAAAGCCAAGCAGGAGGTGACTACACAAAGCTTTATGAGTTGAATTATCTAGAACAGGGGCATCAAACTGGATTTCTTTGAGGGCTGGATCAGCATTGTAGTTCTCCATGGGCCAAGGGCTGGGAGCAGAGGGGCAGGAGACAGGACAGATGCCTCCTGTGACACCCTGCCAGCCAAAATAGTGTGCGAAGCGGCCGCATGTGCCCCCTCCCACCCCTTTTTCGGCCTGAATGTTCTGCAGCACTTTGCCGGCCAAAACTCCCAGCTGAAAATGGGCCTTGCAGGATCTCCACACAGCCTGTTTTTGGCTGGCAGAGTGCTGCTGGAGGCTGGGAAGGCTGAAAATGGGCCACGCGGTGGCCTCACTAACGTGGCCCATTTTGGCTAGCCGAAGCACCATGGGCCGGCCCCATAGGCCATATTTAAGCACCCTGCGGGCCAGATCTGTCCCATGGGCCTTGAGTTTGACACCCCTGATCTAGAACATAGGAGATACACAGCGAAGGCTTGCTACCTGATCCATGCAACCTCAATCTCATGGGACAATAGTGTCTCTTGGCAGGCCCTTTCAATAGCCACTTAAGACAGGTTCAGTCCTGGCAAAGTAATGTCTGATCATGCAACCTAGTGCTACACCATAATGGGCTGCAATTCAGGAGTGGGCAGGGCAACAATTGTTCCTTTTTACACATCTGCTTTTCTTCTGAATCTAGATAGATCTGTAGCCTACTGTTTTTCAATAGATCGATTTTTCTGTATTGGACGACCTGACTTCTGCTCTTCCATGGGATACTCCTTACCAAGAAGCTCTTGCTATTTTTCTTCTGGTGCCTGAGTGCTGTGTTGCTCTTGAAGCACAGAGTATACCGACGCTAGCTTTTATGTTTGCAGAAGATGTTAATAGTCTGAGGGAGGACTGTTCCAGCATTCTAGGTGAGTTTGGAACAATTCTGCTTTTCTCTTTTCACACATCCTGTGTGTCCTCATTCATATATTACATTCCTCAGTCTCCCACCTCAAGAGAATTCTACGTTTTCTCGGCAAAAGCAGTAGAGCCATAAGCATTGCAGTTATCACAGAGGTCATTTTATCCAAGATAGCTATCTGGTGTACACTGTTCCCTCTAAGGTGCGTGCCTGCGCGGCCGCGCACATAGAAAGAAATCCCCGCGCAGCAGTTTCTAACTGCCGCGCAGAGATTTCTACCAAAGCAAACGTGGGGAAGTCCTTTGTAGGCGGCTAGAACTGGCCGCCCGCAAAGGACCTCCCCAGACTTGTTTTGATGAGCCGCCAGTCCTCTTGCTTCTTCTCCTTCACCGGCAAAGCTCCCGCTGGCTTCCCCGCCCGTGGCAGTGGTGCCTGTCCCTCCACGCGGAGCCCCTGAGCTGGCTCCCGCGTTATCCCTCCCCCTTCCTGAGCTTTCCTACTAGCTCCCGCGGCCTCAAAAGCACGGCAGAGGAGGAAGGGGGAGGGATAACGCGGGAGCCAGCTCAGGGGCTCCGCGTGGAGGGACAGGCACCACTGCCACGGGCGGGGAAGCCAGCGGGAGCTTTGCCGGTGAAGGAGAAGAAGCAAGAGGACTGGCGGCTTTGAAATGCAACCCCCTGGTCCCGCCGGCCACGGATTTGATTCGGCGTAAGTGGGGGCCGAACACATGCTGAGCCGACTTTGCGCAGTGAGGCGGAATAATTCAACCCCCCCCCCAAAGAACGTGTGTGTGTGTGAGAGAGAGAGAGAGAGAGAGAGAGAATTGGATCAAAATTGGTGGCCAAAGGAGTAGAGGGAGGGAGGGAAGGAAGGGAGGAAGGAAGGGAGGGAGGAAGGAAGCCCTGCCCCCTGTGAAAAAAACTGAAGATGGAGCAGTGAATGAATAAACCATAAAAGCAACAAACAGTTAATGCGTAAGTAAGCTGAGGAGCAAGTTCTCAACTAAGGAAGAAATATAAGAAAGAAATATAAAAAGCTCAATACGCCAAAACACTTATTTTAGTCTTCATTTAATTACTTGTATTGTAGTCTGATGTAACATCTTTTTAAAGTTAACGTTAGTTAGAAAAGATAGGGTACAAAACTTAAATAATAAAAAAATTGTACATTCATTTTGAAAAATAAATGCAATACTTGATTAATTTCATATCTTTATTTAAAATAGTTTTGGCATGGCATATGATTTTATTGACTCAGTTGGAAATGATGTGGTTGTTGTATCTGATTCTGAGGTATATATATTCTTAAGTAACATAACATATAGCATATTGTCCAAACTTGCTAGACTATTTAATTGATCTTACTACTTTAAAGGGGGAGAGTTTCATGATAAATTATTTTATTACATTTATGTTGCATTTATATATTATATTTATTACATTTATATTCCACATTATATATTTGTATTGTTATTTTAGTGTATATTGTCAATTTCGATAGCTATTATATTGATATATCAATACTGATTTTAATCATACTAAATAACAATTACTGCTATTATTTATCAGCATTACATATTTACAGTTTTTAATATCGAGTTAGTCATATTTTAGAATAATAGCGTTATCTTTTAATAGGATAATTGGCAAAATCTAATTCACATGTGATGGGTTGCATTCCAAAGGAATGTGAGAGGACAGGTTGCCTGCAAAATGCCAGGACCCAGGACCCTGTTGGTGCCATGTCTCTCTCTAGCCAGTCTAGCAATCTAAAAGCTGAGCAGACTCAGCAGAGAGCCTTTTTTTTTCAGGGTGAGCGGAAAAGTATAGTCTTTGAGTGGCACTTTTCATGCCTGGCATTCATTAGGCTGAAACCTCACTCGCAATTGGCGCTTGACGCTTGGAAGGTTGCGCAAATGTCCAGCAGACGTGACAGCAGTTCACACTGTGGCTCTCTTAGGTGCTCAGGCATGAAACTGTACCGCTCAAACACTATACTTTTCCGCTCACACTGAAAAAAAATTAGAGGGAACATTGCTGGTGTATGTTTGAACCCGTCCAGTGAAAGGGAATCTATGTCTTCATGATCTATGTCCATTGTTTGATGGCTCCGACTGTAGTGCTTCCCTGTAGATTTATCTCACTGGTTCTGAGCTTGCCCTCCAGGGTAACAAAACTAGTGTATTCCCTTTTTATGTGACAAATGTTTGTTTGTTTGTTTGTTTTGAAGCCATCCAACTTTGAGTGACTTCCATTATAAAATAAGGAAAGAGAAAGAATGAAAACAATCCTGGATATCTGAAAGTCAACACCTCAAAACATTCCCCAGAAAAAAAGAAAAAACAAACAAGTGGAGCTCAACAGTCACCCTAATCCTAGACCAGGGATCAAAGCCACGTTTTCAGTGGTTTTCAGAAACATGTTTTATGGGACCGCCCTTGAGGACATCAAAAAAAGATTCTGAAGTCCTAAAATGTGACCTACAATGCGCTCACAATGGTGTTTAAAGCCTTAAATGGCTTAGGTGCAAGTTACTGACAGGGAATTCAGTGGTGGAATTTAGTCCAGAGTCACCGGAGCAGTGGTGGGTTGCAGGTGGTGCGCTCCGATATTGGCGTACCGGAGCCTGCCCGGAGCACCATGTACCGTTCCGGTACAGTGCTCCGGAGGGCCCACCCTCCCGCTCGAGCTCCTTACCTGTCCTTTAAAGCCTTCGGCGCTTTTGCGCACGTGCATGGCGCGTACAGCATCTGTGTGACACTCCAATGAGCAACTGGAGCGTTGCGGAAGCATGGCTGGCAGCTACAACGCAAACGCACACTGAGTGTGTGTGTACGCACGCTGCACGCATCCATGTGGACGCTGCACGCATCCATGTGGTACTGGTTGGAACGGGATCTGGAACCCACCACTGCACAGGAGGGAGGTGCTCTTCCAGCATAGCTTGGAGTCTTTGGTAGGCAGGGTGAAGATGAATCCCTCCTGGCAGTTCACCAGGTATATCTAATAGTTATGTAGATAAGTCCCTTAGTCTGGCTAGATTAATGTTAGATTGAATAAACCAAGTACTACACAAGGGATTACTTCGGAGATAGGTTGCTACCAGTTCACCCCGTTTCGGCCGAACCGGTAGTAGAATGTTGGCTTGGGTTGCAGAAGCGGCAGCGACCCAGGCTGGCCACGCCTCCAAACTGGTTCCCTGGTCACCACTGCCGTTGCTGTTGGTTTTTTTGTCCTTTTATAATCTTCACATGCGCAGAACTAATTACAGGCAACTGTGCATTTACACGCAGCGAACAAACCGGCAGTAACACACCCACCCTGGGTTACTTCGGTGTACAGTGTTACTTTGGTACACATCGTTAATTGGTTCCAGAAGGTGTGATGAGTACTAAAAAGTATGAGTCCCAAACAAATCATGTTACTTACAAGTTACCTTTGTTTCAGATAGGAATAACTTTCTTGTCTGTCCCTTTTCCTATGTCAGCCACCTTCCCAGCATAGTCAACTTCTTGTCCGTTCTCCATAGCCCTCCCCCTTTTCCTATCACAGTGTGTCAAGTAGTAAATGAACACCGAGTACCGGACAACATTTTCGCATCAAAATATGTCGAGTACCAAATTCGACAAGTTTTGAAGCTGTCGGGTACCGAGGTAACACTGTAGTTGCTTGATTGTTGTTCACTTATAGACATTAATCTTGGAATCTAGACTACAATTAAGATTGACTTTCTACTCCTCAAAACATTGCTTATTTCTTCTGCAGCCTCATCAAGGATTTTCCTCAGTTTGGCTTACTATGAGTTATGAGTTATGAAAGTTTATTTATATGCCGCCCTTTTCCCTGGGGGGACTCAGGGCGGCTTACAACTCAAGGGGGGGGGGGAAACAGACATTTAACACGTGAGAACAATACATAATTAAAAAACACAACATTCATACCATTCGGGTGGGTTACAGTCTTTAGCCCCAGGCCTGACGGGATAGCCAGATTTTAAGGGCTGTGCAGAAGGTCTGGAGGGTGGTGAGGGTACGAATCTCCACGGGGAGATCGTTCCAAAGGGTCGGAGCTACTACCAAGAAGGCTCTCCTCCGCGTGGTTGCCAGTCGACACTGACCGGCAGATGGAACTCGGAGGAGGCCTAATCTATGTGATCTAATTGGTCGCGTGGAGGTGATTGGCAGTAGGCGGTCTCTCAAGTATACGATTGATTCTGTCTATTTTTTTAATGACTTGAAACTATCTTTCTTTCAGAAAATTATTGGTCCTTGTTGCCCGGTCCGTTTTTAGAGCAAATCGTTCAAATGTTGAAGACATTTGTGTCAGGCATGTTGTCTTGTTTTAAACATTTCCCCAGAGACAAGTCATTGCGTGATACCCTCGAAGTGCTTAAAAAGCTGTATAAGGTATGTCTGGTGACTTGGAAGTGATTGTGGAGAATTCATACTGCCTCTTGATACAAAACCCATGGCTTTGACCTATAAATATTTTCCTTCAAGGTCAACATGAAGGCTGAATGCCAACTGCAAACAAGTACTTTCTGCATAGACGAAATTGCTCAAAAAATTGACCTAAGAGAAGATTATTGGAATTTACAGGGAGACATTGTAAGTATAATTTTGCATGGTCTCTTGGCCTTGTGTAGAAGGAAAGTATTAAGAGCTCGTAAAGCTTAGACAGAGATGAAATGTCCTTGGATTGGAATATATTCTTGCTTTATTCTCCTCAGTTGAAAGTATTTTGATCAAGAAACCTGGGTTAAAACATCAGGCGAATCCATAATGTGGTTTGGTTTTTGCTTAGCCTTTTAGAACAGAGTAATACAACTGATTGCTGGTGAAAACTCTGACCAGCCAGGTCAGCTTCAGAACTTATTGCAGTCTGATTCAGCACAGCTAATTGGCGGGTAGATGGGACTGCCAGAATACCCCCAATCAGCTCTTCCAGGCTGCAGGGATTGCCACAGACCATAATTGCCTCCATGCCTCGCGTTTTTGGCCTCTGGTGGGGGTGGGTGGGGCTAAATTCTCTGCATAAGACACACCCACATTTTCACTCTCTTTTTTGAGGGGCGGGGGAAAGGTTTGTCTTATACTCCGAAATATTGATGCAGGGTGGAAGACAAAGGGACAAAGGCAATTGGGAAGCAAAGAAGGTTTTATGAGATATTCTTTTGTTTCAAAAGATTTCCATTTCTTCCCCTTTGCAACATGCAGACTGTCCCAGAAGCGAAGTTAATCTCTTTCTGCCGTTTTCCTTTCGTCTACAACGTAGCAACCAAGAGGGAAATACTTTATTATGGGTCCTCTGAAGAACAAAGGGTAAAGAATATTTTTGTAATGCTTATTGGAGGGTTGGTGGGGTTTCTCTTATTTGCAAAAAAAGGTGTAATTTTTTTTCCAGTGCAAAAAAAAATGGGCTTCAGATAGAGGAGTGGAAATGTGCCAGCCTGGGAAAAGATTGATCAAGAATTTGCGACTTCCGGGGGAGGAGTCTGCCGTTCCGGTGGCTCAAAGGAGCTGCCCTCAGAGTTCTGGTCTGTATATCTAAAAAATCTATAGATATCTCTCCTTTCAGGCAAGAAAGGGGCAGGGAGGAACTCAGTCGTTAGAATCTCTTTGTAGTTCACAGCCTTTTGTTTTTCGCTGTGAACGGAGAAGAGGTTCAACAAAAGCTGAGTTTTTTTTTTTTTTTTTACTCCAGCCAGATCTTCTCAGCTGTTTTTTTTCAGCTCAAGGCAGGTTGTCCCCCCCCCCCCTCAGGACAAATCTAAGCTATTTAAAATCGATCCGAGCAGCGACCATTCCTGAGAACCTTTTTGTTTATTATTATTCAAAATACCAGCTTCAATTTTACAAAAGACTCCTTTGTTTAACTGCTTTTCAAAATGGCGATTTTATAGCTTTCGCAGTTGATATATGATATATTTAATCAGCCCTGTTTTCCTGAAGACCTCTCTTTATTAATTGCCAAAGTTTATTGAAAGAATTTTATTTTAAATCAAGGTGCGCAGAGACTTTGTTTGTTCTCTTTTTTTCTTTTATAATGGCTCCCAAGTCAAAGCAATCTAAACGTTTTTTTAACAATACATCCCAAGTAATTGCTACAAAGCCACAGTCTTTGCCTTCTACGCCCCCTACTGGAGATTTGTTAACGAAAGAATTTCTTTTTGAAACCCTTAGAGAATTTAGAGAGGAAATGAAGCAGCTTATTTCGGAATTATGTGATAAACTTGATGCCAAGATTGCTCAAACAAAGGAGGATACCATTAGGGTTATAACTGTGATGACAGATTATATTGCAGGAATGGAGGATAAACTGGAACTTTTGGAAGAAGCCAATTCTAATCTGACATCTAAAATTGAAATGTTGCAACAGGAAGTTGAAAAGGCAGAGAGACAACTTGTTATGACAAACTATAAAAAGACTGCATTTGCAATAAGAGTTAGGGGATTGCGTGAAAACGAACAGGAGAATTTGAAGCAGACCTTTTTTGAGGCTTTCAGTCATTTGGTGGGAAGTCCGGGACTCAACTTTGATTGGCAGATCCAAAAAATTTACCGCCATAATTCGTGGACAGCAAAACAGAGACAGCTTCCGAGAGATATAATTATATATTTTGCCACAAAAGAATCCAGAAACGCGATACTACAAGAGTTTTACAATAACAGGCTGCGAATTGATGGACAGGATTTGATCGTTTTTAAAGAAATACCACCACAAATGTTAAGAGCCAGGAGAGACTATGTTTTCCTAACTAAAGAACTTAGAAATAATCAGATACAGTATCGATGGGAGGTGCCATTTGGTATTACAGTTACACTTGATGATCAAAAACATCGCCTCAATTCAGTTTGTGAAGCTCGAGACTTTTACTACAAGATCCTAAAGGCGGGACTTCCTGAATTACCCGGACTTGGAGAAAGACAAGGAGAAGTAGAAGAGAAACAACCAAACACACAACTACAAGGCGGGAGGTATCGTTTTTCCCCTCCGGAAGGGCAGAAGAGCAGAGAACAAGGATTTAGTTATGCTTCTAAAACATTTGCTTAATTTTAACCTGAATAATACTTTGTGACTCTGTCTTGTATAAAATGGTATAGTGGTATACCGATGAAGAGGCATTAAGGCTGAAAGAAGTATATATACTGTATATATACTGTAAAATATACTGTATGGGACTTAAAAAAGACTTGATGGATAATTTTGAATTTTTATATAAATTGTTTATGTTTTATTCTCTAGGTTGAGGAGGGCGGAGATTGTGATGCTTTTGGATTGTGGTTTATGTTGAATGGAGTTGGGAAGGGTGGCGCAGACGGGAGGGTAGTGAAGGTTTAATTAGAGCTTATTTTGAGCCAGAAAGTATGTTGATTTTTATAGAAATTCTTATTTGAATATAATGTTTGGAAGGAGATACTCAGGGAGTTCGAAGGAAGGCGGAGCAAATTTGAGAGGAGTACGGTTGATAATAAAATATATATATGGACACGGGTAGAGGCAGGATGAGAGGAGTTGGAATGGAAACCGAGAGAAATATTTGAGGTGTTTAAATTGCTCTATAGAGAAGAAGGTAAAAGGGACAAATTAAAGGTTTGGAAATGGACACATATTTAGATAAAGAGATAAGGCCCCTAGCTAGAGTAGAATCTTATTTGATTAACTCACTTGGTTTCAACATAGTTTGAAATCCTGCAAGTAATAAATTAATTGAGATTAGGAATGATGCACACTGCTTAAGTTTTAATAATGATGGGAAGCTGAGCTTAAGGTAGAGAGTTTATTGATTTTTCTCTTTTCTTTCTTTTTTTGGGTTTTTTTTTAAATTATTCCTTTCTTTTTTCCTTTATTTTTTATCTTTTAATTTCTAATCTATTTGGTTTTAATATACTCCAGACTGTGCTTGATAAAGAGTTATGTCGGGAATGGGACCTGGGAAGTCGGATGGGGGCTAGGGAGGGGGGTTCACGGGGGGGGGGGGAGGGTGGGAGGGTGGAAATATAGAATCAATTTCCAAAACAATGAATGCATTTGTATACTGTTGCTCTTTTTTCTTTTTTTTCCTCTTTTCCTTTTATTTTCCTTTTTTATTTTATTTTCTTATAATTTTAGTGTAAATTACAAAATGAATAGATTAATGAATAGTAGAAATACACCGAAGTGAGGAGTAGAGGGAAAGAAGAGGGAGGAGTCAAGAGGGAGTGAGAGGGGAATGTAAGGAGGGTGAGATGGAGGGAAGGGGAGAAAGGAATGTCTGAGGGGGAGGGGAAGTAGAAGAGGGGAATGCTGGAGGGGAGAAATGAAAGTTGGAGGGGGAGAAGAAAGGGTGTATGGAGGATAGAAGTGTTATGAGTTGTGTTTATTGCTTTCTTAATTGCACAGTATTTAAGTGATTGTATAAAAAGGAAAAGGAAAAATGAAGAATTTGTTTTGGGGAGGGTGGCATACCATTTGTGTAGAGCAGTCTTTTTCAATTTTGACAAGTTTAAGAGGTATGGACTTCAGTTCCCAGAATTCCCCAGCCATCCATGCTGGATAGGAAATCCTGGGAATTGAGGTCAACACCTCTTAAAGTTGCCATGGGTTGAGTTAGAGCCTTGGTTATTGAACCCCTTTGTATCTTATGGATGAGACCACAAAATTATTTTATATTTGCAGCATTGAAAATGTGATATGGAGCAAACTCCCCTCCCCCCGTAATTGGCAGTAATACGACCACCATTGAGCTCAAAATCTCTGTTGCTAAATCAGACCTTTGTTTAAGGACGTTTTGCCCCCCATTCTAACTTTTCTTGCCACATTTGTTAAGTGAATCACTACAATTTTTAAGGGAATCACTACAGTTGTTAAGTAACATGTTTGTTAAGTGAATCCAATAATCTTCTTCAGCTCTGACTGGGTAGTGGGTAATGGAAGGATTTAAATGACCAGCTGTCTGCAAGAAATATAAATCCTTCCATTCCCTACTACCCAGTCAGAGCTGAAGAAGCTTCTGGGATGAGAAGCGAAATATCTTCAAAGAAAACACAAGAAAGTCCAGTGGCCTCTTGAAAAAAGCACCTTTGGGAAAGCCATGAGCTGGATGACTGAGGATTTCTATAGACATTTAAGGAAATGGTTGAATGCTGTTAAGTTATTTGGGGAGAAAATGCTTAAATATAAACACCATCATCCAAATCACCTTAAAAGCAGGTTTCCTTTGATTTGCTTACATTTCTTCTATGATAAAGTGTGAAAAATTTTCATTGGTTTTTTATCTCTTTTTCCCCTGGACTTCTCCAGATATTAAAAATAACACGTCGTTATGACCCTCCAGAATCCCCTTTCTTGACTCTGGACGTGCGACGCCCCTTTCTCGTTGAAGACACCTGGCACAAGCTTAGTATAACGAAGGATACCAACCTGAAAAAGCAACTGCTGGTGAGTTACCAGTGGTCTTCTGATGGAATTACCTGAGCTTTGAACCTGAGAATTCACTGGCATAGCCTTCAAAATTAGAACTGCATTTTTAAAAATCTATTCATAAGGTTGTTTGTTTACTCGCTATTTATTTCTATCAGTTATACAGATAGTCCCCGACTTACAACACCAACTGAGCCCACAATTTCGGTTGCCAAGTTGTTAAGTAACTTTTGCCCCATTTTATGCCTTTTTTTGCCACAGTTGTAATTGTTAAGTTAGTAACAGTTGTTAAGGGAATCTTATCTTCTCCACTGACTTGTCAGAAGATTGCAAAAGATGATCACATGACCCCAGGATACTGCAGCCTTCATAAATGAAGGCCGTTTGTCAAGCAACTGAATTTCAATCATGAGGATGCTGCAATGTTCATAAATGTGGAAAATTGTCATTTCAAAAGATCATTAAATGAATGGTTGTAAGTCAAGGATTAGCTGTATTTTGCCTTAATTCTAAGAAACTAGAAACAATGTACAGGTTGAAGGTTACCTATAATGTTTCTGTACCTAACAGCGGTGGAATAGCTTGGCTATTCCAGCCAATGAGTTCAAAAAACATGAAACCCTTTTGACCTTCAGCAAATGTAGAGCTATTCTGCTCTGAAGAATACAACGTTTTTCAGCTTTCTTCGTTCATCTGAAGAAAGATGTTTGTGTTTCAATTCTTTCATGCCATTCTTAAAACTACAACTTCTCAAATTTTGCAGAATCCTGAGTTGCCTGGGCATTCAGAAACCTTGGGGACCCTAGCAAAGAAGATTTTGAAGCAGGTGGGAGGGGGATTATGGTAGGGAACCATTCAGAGGCAGCTTCCTGTAACTATCTGAGATCTGCTTCCAGCCATTGCTCTAATGGGGCACAAATGAGATTACTGGATGAAGGCGAAATGCAATCGTTAACCTCTGCTTGAGAGCTTTTATGGACACTGATTCCTCAATTGTCTTTTCTCAGTGAAGTCAACAGATGCCTTGAACTATCCCAAAGGGGCTTTTGCAAAAGTATTTAGTATTTAGTATTTAGTATTTTATTAATATTTATAGGCCGCCCTTTTCCCCGCGGGGACTCAGGGCGGCTTACATAAAATAGGGAGGGGGGTATAAACAATAAACATAAAACAATACATAAAAGTTAAAATAGTACTCAACATTCATTCTTCATTCGGGTGGGGACAGATTATGATCTTATCCCCAGGCCTGACGGGATAGCCAGGTCTTGAGGGCTGTGCGGAAGGTCTGGACGGTGGTGAGGGTACGAATCTCCACGGGGAGATCGTTCCAGAGGGTCGGAGCTACTACTGAAAAGGCCCTCCTCCGTGTAGTTGCCAGTCGGCACTGACTGGCGGATGGTATTCGGAGGAGGCCCAATCTATGTGATCTTATAGGTCGCAGGGAGGTAATTGGCAGGAGGCGGTCTCTCAAGTACGCAGATCCACTACCATGGAGGGCTTTAAAGGTGGTGAGTAGCACCTTGAAGCGCACCCGGAGATCAACAGGTAGCCAGCGCAGCTCGCGGAGGATAGGTGTTATGTGGGCGAACCGAGGTGCGCCCACAATCACTCGCGCGGCCGCGTTCTGGACTAGCTGAAGTCGCCGGATGCTCTTCAAGGGCAGCCCCATGTAGAGCACATAGTCAACTAGACTTCCTTGTTGTTGTTGTTTTTTCATTTTTCAAAAGAAAAAACAAGAAAGTCCAGTTGCCTTCTGGAAAAGCACCTTTGGGACAACCATGACCCGGATGATTGAGAATCTCCATAGCCATTCTTTGGATTACTTTTCCTTTCTTCTTTACTTTTTTTTGGCAGGTTCAATTTGAAAATGAAATGCCTTATTTTGGAGATAAAGGTTTCGTGGTGGAATTCTTTTCAGAGATGTTTGAGAAGGTGGTACAGCCAGAATATGGGATGTTTATGTATTGTGAACCCTCTTCCCCAATGTGGTTTCCTCCCAAGGTAAGTTTATCAGACTCCAGTCCAAATGAACTCCATTCATCAAGATGATATCTACCAACCCCACCCCCATTAAGCCAAGGTGGGACATTGGATCTTAATATGGAAAATATGTGCAAGTTGGATTTGTGAAGTTGTATGCCCGATCTTTTGTTCATTGGGAAACAAATGTCTGGGAAACACCTAACTGAGGGGTTATGGGGATTTTTAATCCCAACACCTCCCCCCCCCAAAAAAAAAAAGTGTGGGAAAGATGCCTTCAGGGACTATAAAACTTGAGCTGAATGAAAGGAAGTATTTAGCCACTCCACAATTTGCACATTGATAAAGAGCACTAATTTGAAAGTAAGTTTGATGTCTTACAGGGTAATATCAGAAATCTGGCAGGAAGAGATAAGACTTTTCATAAGGTCACACTATTTCGCTATTAGCTACAGGAAAATACAGATTGCTATGTGCAGAGAGAAACAAGCGATCCAGTTTGGTCTAATAGTTAAGGTTGCAAGCTAGAAATCTGGAGCCTGTGAGTTCTAGCCCTACCTTAGGCCTGAAAGCCAGCTGGATGATCTTGGGCCAGTCACTCACTCTGAGTCCAATCATTCTGATAGGGTTGTTCTTGTGTGGAAAAGAGGAGGAAAATCTTGATTTAGTTATAAAAATAAGGAAGGCAGGATAAAAATAAATAAAATAGGCTCTAGTAGAGTATCAAAGTGCAACTAAAGGTGGTGATTTATATCCTAGGTCAGGGGAGTCAGATTCTATTTCACGCATCGTTGTGTTTGATCTGGGTGGCATGGCTGGAGGAGTGGCCAGCTTGACATCACTCATGTCGCGGGTGTCTGTGGAGGCCCAAGTGCTCTGCCAGCGAAAATGGGCTCCTGAGCTCCGTTTTCTGCTTCGACAGCATCCTGCAACCCTCTGCTAGCATAAACAGAGGTTGGGAAGGCTGCCTGCAGCCCTCGCAAGCTCCATTTTCTGATGTGATGGGACTCTGCAACCCTCTACCTGGGAAAACAGAGCTCGGGAGGACTGCATGTGACCCTCACGAGCTCCGTGTTTGCTGGTAGAAACCAATCCATCACTGTTTCCGGGGGGAGGGCCTCAGGCCAGATCTAAGCACCGCACGGGCCAGATCCGGCCCCTGGACCTTTAATTTGACACCCTGTTCTAGGTGGTCTAATACTGCTCTTCATCTTGCTAGGCTATTTATCCCATTGTAGAAATATGTGTCTCTTTAAATATTGCAAAAGTAATCTGTATTCCTTCTCATTGACTCTGCTTGTTGGGAGTTAGGGTGATGTTCTCTTGCTGTTTTGTTTTTGCAGCCTTCTGTGGAGAAGAATAAATATCACCTTTTTGGTATTCTCTGGGGACTCTCAATAGCCAACCAAGTCACTGCCTACCTACCTTTCCCACTTGCTCTCTTTAAAAAGCTGCTTAACAAGAAGCCAACTCTCAGTGATATGAAAGAGCTAAGCCCTGTCCTAGGAAGGTAAATGAATTCAGTCCTATCAACTCACTAGGGATATTGAGTCTTAACTGATTTTATCTAGTTGTTGCACTCACCCTACAACTGACAGAACCATGTTTCTGTGTCAAAGAATGGGCCAAAAGGAATGCGGTTTAAGATGATTTGGCCAAGGTGTAGAGATCAGAAAATCGTTTGTCATTTCTCCCCTCACCCCTTCTGCAGTAGGAGGCTTCTCTTGATTTGAGTTGTCATAACGGAATTGTCAAACTTCCAGTGTCACGTTGCCATCGTGATGTTTTGCGATGTTTTTTTCCCTTCATAGAGCTGGGGTGGGCATGGCCTGCCCGTAATGCATCCGGCCCACAGGCTGCCAGTTTGACACCTCTGAAGTAGAAGATCCCCAGTTACATAGCTGTAATGGCTGACAGAGATAGTGCTCTCTATGCATAACCAAAGGCAAGAAGTCTTGAGTTGGACACCTCTGATCTAGGAGAAGGAATGTTCTTTTTTGCCCATTGTAACTGCTCAGCCTATTTTAGTAAATCCCAGTATGACCCAAATCCCAATAGAAACATGTCCCCTTTAAAATTGGAGCCACTATCTGGCCTGGGAAGAGGGTATTCCCCACTAGCTTAGTTTTTAAAATTATCTGGACCCAAAGGGTTTTCTGGAGCAGTCATACAAATATCTTCTTGACTATCTGGCTCTAGCTAACTTTCAGCTCAAACAACTAGATATGATGGCTCAAAAGGGGGAAGCTTGAGTCTATTCATGGTTGCATGGACCGGTCTGGAGATCTTGTTCATCTTCTCGGGCTTATAAAAATGTGAAACCATTCCAGTATGTATTTTTGATTGGCAATGTTTTAATATCTGCTGAAAGAACTTCACATAATATTTTATTTTCTATTTCCTTTTGTTATCAAGGAGTTTGCAGAGAGTTCTCGAGTATGAACATGATGATATGGAAGATGCGTTTGATCTATCTTATTGTGTGAGTACCTGCCAAGTCTCTGCATCCTTTCATGATGCCTCCCCAAATGCTTAATAACTCGGAATAGATATTAAAAGATGGAAGAAAACCTGGGCTGGTAAAATCAGTTAAAAGGTGGAAAAGTTTACCTTGCTGCAAGTGAACAAATTAAGCTGGAATACATAGGTGAATGATGCTAGAGACATCATTCTGAGTCTTGTCTTTAGAAGAGAGTCTTCAGAGGTGTGGTCAGAAATTTCAAGATGGCATCAATGATAGTTTAATGGTGCGGTGGCCTAGAGATAGTTTAATGGTGGTGGCCTAGAGGTGGAGCTCTCATCTCACAATCAGAAGGCTGTGAGTTCGATCCTAGGTAGAGGCAGATATTTCTCTCTCTGGGCACACTGAGAATATATCCGCTGAATAAAACTCCACATTGGCAACAGGAAAGGCATCCGGCCAGTAAACACTCAGCTCCATTCAGTTGTCCAGACTCCACCCCGCAAGGAATTATGGGGTCAATAAAAGATGATGATGAAGGTATCAAATTTGTGCAGCATTTGGATCAATGATAGTTTAGTCCAAGCTCAGCTTGGTTTTTTTATGTCACTTTTTTTTACCACAACCTGCAATCACACTTGGGCCCTCCAGAGAAGAGCCACTAAAGGCTGAAATCTCATTCACACAACACATTAAGTCATAAGCTGATTTGTTTAGGGTTGGTATGCTATGTGAATCCAGACATTATGGTTCATGACCTTGTTATAAAGTTTGATTGTTGTCTGAGTCTTCTTGGTTATTCAGTAAAATGCAGTTATGGGAAACCATGGCTTGAGAATATGTGTGAAATGGTCAAAGCATTTATTCACACTGCGTCTTTGGCTGAAACTACTGATGCCAACTATCCAGAGACTATACTAACACATTAATTTTAGCTTTAACAGATTTGCCTAACCTGCAACAATTTCATTTTTCAGATTTCCTGGGACAGCATGGATGTAGACTTGATTGAAAATGGCATTTTGACAGCTGTAAACCAGGCCAATAAGTATGTAATAATGACTCTTAAAATGAGCTCTCCAAAGGTGCTTTGTTACAGCTCAGATGATCCCCACCCACAATGACCAGTGATGTTAGAAGTAATGGGGGATCATAGTTCAAGACATTACTAAAGCACCATATAGTTACTGGTATCCACAAAACTTTTGAATTTCTATGGGACTTTTAAAAATTTCTTCAGATCTAAACTACAGATAGTCTTTGAGTTATGATCACTCACAGCAGTTCAAAATTTCCAATTGCACTGAACAACAGGAACTTCTGACGCAAAGTTATGGCTGTTGCAGTATCCTTGTGGTCATGTGACCATGATCATTGTGCAGGGGTGGGTTTCTCGCCCCGTTCCAACCGGTTCGGTTGGAACGGGGCCGGTGGCATCCTCGTGCACGCGCACAGTGCGCGCATGCGTACTAGCGCCTGTAAGATGCTCCAGCTGCTCCTGGAGGATCGCGCAGGCGCTGTATGCGTTCTGCGCATGTGTGGAAGCGCAGAACTCGTCAAAACCAGGTAAGAAACGCGGGCGGGCGGGTGGATCCTTCGGCGTTCCCGGAAGTTACTTACTTCCGGGTTCGCCGACCAACCGGTTCGCGGGGACCGCCGCGAACCGCCTGAAACCCACCCCTGTCATTGTGGTACAAAAACGTATCTCCAGTCTAACTATCTCTTGCAAATATCTAATTAAAGAGAACATTAATTAGGATGGACTGGGTAAGTTTAATAAAAAGAAGGACTAGGGGAGACATGATAGCAGTGTTCCAATATCTCAGGGTTGCCACAAAGAAGAAGGAGTCAAACTATTCTCCAAGGCACCTGAGGGTAGAACAAGAAGCAATGGGTGGAAACTAATCAAGGAGAGAGGCAACTTAGAACTGAGGAGAAATTTCCTGCCAGAACAATCAATCAGTGGAACAACTTGCCTCCAGAAGTTGGGAATGCTCCAACACTGGAAGTTTTCAAGAAGATGTTGGATAACCATTTGTCTGAAATGGGATAGAGTTTCATATCTAGGCAGGGGGCTGGACTACAAGACCTCCAAGGTCCCTTCCAACTCTGCTATTCTATTCTATTAACAAATAAATGTAAACCGATACCATAGTTTTAGATTTATGAGCAGCGTTAACCAAATTTCCCCAAAAGAGATCTGATTCTGAACCCTGATAAATTTATTTAAAGGCCAAGAATTTGACCTTGAAAAAAAAAGAGTCCTATTTTCTACTTTTTAAAGGAAAGACTATGTTGACAAATACGTGGATTATATATTCAACAAATCAGTGGATGATGTTTTTAGTGAGTTCAGGAGAGGATTTTACAAAGTCCTGTGTGAAGAGCTAGTTGGCATCTTTGAGCCTGAACAACTAATGGAAGTGACAATTGGAAATGCCAATTATGACTGGGATTTGTACGAAAAGGTAAGTGGATGGAGAGATGTTATTTTATGACAAGGACCTTTAGGAGGAGATCATGATTGGAGGGATGGAACTATGCCTTTAGCTAGAGCATTATTTTCAATTGGCATGGATAGGGTTTGGTAAATGGAATTAATTGTACTCCATCACAACTCCTAGCTTATCAAATAAGTGAATGATAGAATTGCCTGGATGGCATTTAGGAGTTTGAGCATGGCTGCAGATAAAGTTGCTAAAGCCAATTCTTCCTTCCTTCCTTCTTTTTTTCTTTTCTTTTTTTCTCCCTCCCTCTCTCCTTTTGTTTTTCCTTTTTTTCTTTTTCATTTCTTTTTCTTTCTTTCCTTCTCTCTTTTCTTTTCTTTTCTTTTCTTTTCTTTTGCTGCCCGTCTCACTGTTCTAGTGACTCTGAGTGACTTATAGAATGATAGCTACTGTATATATGCTTTTTAACTAGTCCAGTTTTTTATTCTTATTGGTTCTTGATTTTTTCCCCACTGTCTGATTGATAATTTTTGCACTGAAGAATGCTCAGTATTTGGGCATATACAGCTCAACGCACCCAACCATAAAGATGTTCTGGGAAGTTTTTCATAAGCTGAGTTTGGAGGATAAAAAAAATTTTCTGGGTAAGTATCTATATGCGAGTACTTCTAAAGATCTTGAAGGTGAATTTCCTTCTGTGTTATGAGCTGTTATGAATGTTAGCAGAAGGCATTCATCTCTCTCCAAAAGCTTCTTTTAAAATAAATAGTCAAGGAATTGAAATGATAATTGAGAAGCAACTCTATACAGGTAGTCCTCGACTTACAGTAGTTTGTTTAGTCATCGTTCAAAGTTACAACAAAAATGAACAAAGTGACGTATGACCATTTTTCACACTTATGACCATTGCAGCATCCCCATGGTCACAGGATTTACATCTGCATGCTTGACAACTGCTTCATATTTATGACGGTTGCAGTTTCCCACGGTCATGTGATCCCCTTTTGCGAACTTCTGACAAGCAAAGTCAAGGGGGAGGCCAAATTCACTTAACAACCATGTTACTAATTTAACAACCGCAGAGATTCCTTTAACAAATGTGGCAAGGAAAGACATTAAACGGGGCAGAACTCACTTAACAAAGGTCTCGATTAACAACAGAATTTTGGGGTTCAATTGTGATCCTAAGTTGGGGACTACCTGCCCATTCCATTCATAACCCGAGGATTTGGGGAGTGAATCTCATACCTTGAACCCATGTCCTTCTTTTGCCCACACGTTGAATGTGAGGCACGTTAAATGCACATGAGGTATTTCAGGGTGGGGAAGGCCATTTGGGGGGGGTAATGATGGAACAGGCCATCTGCCTAAGACCACCCAAGGCCTCCCCGGCCCACTGAAGTACCTCATGATTCCCACAATTGCTTTCCTCCCCACACCGAGTCACTTACCTTGTGTAGATCCAGCAAGCAGTCGCCTCTCCAGCCTCTCAGTCATGTTCCCTTCGGGCCTCCGCAGGCCTCGCCTGGCACGTTGCTGGCCAAAATGCAGCTTCTGAGGGGCACTGTGCTCCATTTCAACCGGCAACGTGCCGGGTGAGGCCTCTGGAGGTCTGAATGGAGCTTCTGACTGGCATATCCGCCCCCTCAGAAGCTGCATTTCGGCCAACATGCTGGCTCTGTATGCCAGAACGGAGCTTCTGAGGTGTGGATCTGCCCCTCAGAAGCTCCATTTCAACCAGCAACATGCTGATTGATGCCTCTGGAGGCCTGAATGGAGCTTCCCATGGGCATATCCGCCCCTCAGAAGCTGCATTTTGGCCAACGTGCCAAATGCAGCTTCTGAGGGAAGTTGCCAGAACGGAGCATCTGGGGGCAAACCTGCTCCTCAGAAGCTGCATTTCAACTGGCAAATGTGCTGGGCGAGGCCTCTGAAGACCTGCATGGAGCTTTCAAAGGGCACATCCGCCCCTTAGAAGCTGCGTTTTGGCCAACGTGCTGGGTGGGGGCTCTGAATGCCAAAACGGAGCTTCTGAGGGCCAAATGCGCCCATTAGAAGCTCCATTTTAATCAGTAACATGCTGGGTGATGCCTCTGGAGGCCTGAATGGAGCTTCTGACAGGCATATCTGCCCTTCAGAAGCTGCATTTCGGCCAACGTGTCGGGTGGGGCCTCTGTATGCCAGACCGGAGCTTTGTGAGTGATGGATCTGCCCCTTAAAAGCTCCATTTCAGCCGGGGCAACCTGCAGGACGAATGTTGCAGAGCCTCTGGTTGTTCATTAGGATGAACAACTGTCGTGATGATGCAAGATTCCTAGTTTCGGGGCTTGTTCATAAGCACTAGGGGGCGGTAATTGCGCAACTTTGAACATGCCCTAAGGGAACGCTTGTAACCGGGGGGGGGGGGGATTACCTGTATAGGGCTGGATTGGGAGTCATCACTACTATCGATGCCAATAGGGCAACATAAGTTTTATTCAATCTTTTTTGAGCCAATATTATCCTGAGTCAAAGAATCCCGTGTTCTTAGATCTGTCTGTGTCCCCCCTAATATTCTCTGTTTAACTGACGACTGTGTCCCATACTTCTAGTGTTTTTGGCAGGAAACGACAGGATCCCTGTGACAGGAATGCCACCTTGGAAGATTTCCTCCCCTAATTTGCCCTCCGAGGATTTTATGCCTGAGGCTGACACCTGCTTCCATTTTTTATTGCTGCCCATTTACTCAACAAAACAAAAACTGGAGGAGAAGCTTCTCCAAGCTATCCGCAACAATCGTGGCTTTGGGAGATTTGTCTGAGTCTGAAACCGGAGCTTGAAGATGCCACCTTGGAAGCTGTAGCCTTCGTTTGACCACAGATGGGAGAAGAGATTGTTGCAAGGGGTTTGGGTTAGATGACTGTTCCATGATTTTCTTGCTTGATTTAGAAATTAAAAGTTACCTAAATATATAGTACTTTAAAAAATATGCTGTTTTGTCTACCATGTAATTAGATTGGGTCAATAGGTTCCTTTTAATGATGTAAAAACAAAAAATTGAGGTTGTGTGTTATTATCTCTATGCTACTGCACCAAAGAGCCAGTGCTTTTCTGTTTCTTTCCCCCTTTCCCTTAACCTTTTTCCTTTTCCCCTCCACATCCCCATTTCCCCATTATTTTCATTTTTCTTAGTATTTCTGAATTGTATAGTTTGATAAAATAAAATAAAAATTGAACCACAAACAAAAACTCAGGTTGTTGTTGCTAAATGCAGTGTGTGTGTGTGTGTGTGAGAGAGAGAGAGTGTGTCATCTGATTTAGTAGTGGAAGATCAATGTTAGCCATTTGAATGGCAAAGAAAGAGATTTGGGGACATTTGCCAGCCTGGGTTTCATGCGTTTTGCCAGCTTCGCAAAGGGCCTGGAGCTGCCTTGGCCAGATGTGCATCAACAGTGGGAGGAAGAAGCTGGTTAAAGTCAGGTGGTACAGGGAAGCCAAGAGGAGAGAGATGGAGGAAGATAGGACTTTAGTCCTAAGCATGAATGGGCTGCCAAATGCCTGAATTTTGGTCCCATGACCACAGGCACATTGCAACAGCTGTAACTTCAAGGACTGGTTGCAAGTACCATTGCTTCAGCACCAGTAGTGGGTTTCAAAAATTGTTCGAACCGACTCTGTGGGTGTGGCCTCCTTTGTGGGAGTGGCTTGCTGCCCATGTGACCGGATGGGAGTGGCTTGCCGTCCATGTGACTGGATATGAAGATGCCGACAACACTTGTCAGAACCACCTTAAATTACCTCACACAGAACTGGCATGCATAAGAATAGGATGTAAACTTGTTTTTTAAAAGGCATCTTTGGTTTGCGTTAAAACAACTTCAACACACGCAATGTTCTGATTGCACCACAAACGCAGTAGTCATCCTTACCTTTCACAGAGGCACTGAGTTTTATAAATATGAGCATGATAGTGTAGGATAATCATATCCAAGGACCAGTGGTGGGTTTCAAAAATTTTTGAAACCTCTTCTGTAGGTGTGGCCTGCTTTCCGGGTCCACTGGTGGAACCTCTTCTAACCGGTTCGGTAGATTTGATGAACCGGTTCTACCAAATAGGTGTCAACTGGTAGGAACCCACCTCTGTTCAGCACTGTCATAAAGTCAGTCACTGAAGGAACGGTTGTTCAGCGAGGAATATCTGTCGTGATACTAAAACCCAAAGGAGGAGAACTTAATCCAGTGTGTCGGATGTCAATGTAACTACCCTGAGCTTCATAGAAAATGCACACAGTCATAAAAGTCTGTAGAGCTGCTCAGTCATCCAGGTCATGGCTATCCCAAAGGAGCTTTTTCAGTAGGCAACTGGACTTTCTTCTTTTTCTTTTTTCTTTTGAAGATGTTTTCACTTCTCATCGAAGAAGCTTCTTCAGCTCTGACAGGGTATGGGAAATGGAAGGATTTATACTCCTTGCAGACAGCTGGTCATTTGCCTCCTTTTAGAGGATCGTTGAAGCACTTGGCACATAGATAAACCTACTGGGAGAAATATCCAGGCCCAGTTCCAAGCCGGGAGAAAGGCACTAGAGACAAAATGGAGGATGATTGGGAAAAGGGTCCATTTTATTGAACAGAACTACCACTCTCAACAAAATGAGAGTGGGTGGGTTTTTATTCCTCCTTTGGGCTTTGTATTTGAGCTTCCTGTTCCTGTGCAAGAACATGTCCTCTAATATTCTATTGGCTGTTGCCAGATTCTTAGGGGGTAAGGCTGGCTCTATAGGCAAAAGGGGAAATGCAAATCCTAGGTGCTTGTCTGAGCTCCCAGCTTTGGTTGAAGTTTGGACTGCTGAGATGACACAATGAAGGGGCTTGTGTTCCGAAAGGATGTGGAGCAATTCCTCTTGTGCCTTAATGGCTTTGTCCTATGTTGGATCTGGAGCGAGGGCTAATCCTGATATTCTGCCTTTGTTCAGACTTTGAGTTTCAAAATAGCCAGTCTTGAATGGACTGTTAAGGAAAGGGAGGGAGTTGCTTTCTGCCTCTAAAAAAAAACATTTCTCCCTTTGGGGAAATATAATATTCTGCCTTTTTTTAAATATTCCTCAAAATATTTCATTCTTCTTGGAGGTGTAGGCTCTGACTTTCTACACTTTCCTCCCTCTGCAACCATCCAGCAGGACTGGAAAGGGGCTTGAACAACTGGGCGGGGCTGGCCTGGAAGGCAGGGTTGTTTCCTTGTATTACATCAAAGCTGAGCAGTTCAAAGTGATACCCAGTGAGGAGGAGGACTGAACTCCGCGCTGGGAGAAACCTCGGGTTGAAAGAGCCAGAGACCAAGGATCCAAACGCGCCATGCTCTTCGGTTGGGGCGACGGCTCCTACGGGCAGCTGGGCTCGGGCGAGGAAGAGGCTTCCCAGCCGGTTCCTCTCCGTTGCAATCTGCCAGCGGTTGGCGGGCAAGAAGTGGCCCTGGTGGCTTGCGGGGAGCGGCACACGCTGCTGCTCCTGGCCGACGGGAGCCTGGCTTCTTGCGGAGACAACGCTCAGGGACAGCTGGGGAGGAAGCTCCCCGCGGGACGGCAGCGATGCTACCTGGCAGGTAGGTAACGGGCAGGGGAAGTTTAGACCCAGCCGTCCCTTTCCAGATGGGCTTCTTTGCACGCACCTAGCCTGGTTTTCACCGCCTTGGGCCTTGGGTTTGCAACTTAATAGTAACAGAGTTGGAAGGGACCTTGGAGGTCATCTAGTCCAACCCCCTGCAGGTATGCCTTTAAGTCCAGGTGGCTTGTTAAAGGTCGCGCGGTTCCTTGAACCCCCACCGCCAACTCAATGCCAAACCATTTCGGTCGGAAGCCATCCGGTTCCCCGAACCCCCCCACCCCATCCTCTCCAGCCCGCTGTTTAAGTCTGCCTTTCGTTTTCTCGAGGAGCGCTGCTGAAAACGAATCTCCCCGCGATCGCTTTCGCTTTCCCCGTTTGTGATGCGGTGGGTGAGGCTCCCGTCCAGATTATGGATTCCTGCGGGGGAGGGCGAGTTTCTGTCACTTTTGCGGCTACGGTGTCCTAACCGATTAACAGAGTTGGAAGGGACCTTGCAGGTCATCTAGTCCAACCCCCTGCCCAACCCCACTGCACCTGCTTCTACCTAGGATCGAACTACCCGGTTTTCCTGGGTGAATGTGAATGCTATTGGCCAACGATCTTGTAAAGGAAGTTTCTCCTTGCAATAAATTCAACTATGGGTCGCCAATTGAAGTGTTGCCTGAAGCACCCGTTCTCTACTCTTAAATCCCCCGTTTAAATTCTCTTGTAATTTCATTTCTATAAATGGTTGGTATGGATAATACAGGCAGTGGTAGGGTGGGGCTTTTTTTTTAAATGGACTTTTAAAAGTTATCTCTTTTACCCCTTTTATCTCTATAAGGAAAGGACAGGACAGGAAAGGAAAGGAAAGGAAAGGGGGGGAGAAAAGAGGGGGAAAGTGAGCAATTTTATTCCTGCATCTCCCTCACCCCTTTTGTTAAAACTACCTATATTCTCTTGTACTTTCATTTCTATAAATGGGAATATGGATAATACAGCAGGGGTGGGGGTGAGGGTTAGGGATTATTTTTATTTCTCTCTTTTGCCCCTTTTATATCTCTAAGGAAAGGAAAGAAGGAAAGGAAAGGAAAGGAAAGGAAAGAAGGAAAGGAATGGAAGGAAAGGAAAGAAGGAAAGGAAGAAAAGGAAAGGAAAGGAATGGAAGGAAAGGAAAGAAGGAATGGGAAGGAAAGAAGGAAAGGAAAGGAAAGAAGGAAAGGAATAGAAGGAAAGGAAAGAAAAGAAAAGGAAAGGAATGGAAGGAAAAGAAAGGAAAGGAATGGAAGGAAAGGGAAGAAGGAAAGGGAAGGAAAGAAGGAAAGGAATGGAAGGAAAGGAAAGAAGGAAAGGGAAGGAAAGAAGGAAAGGAATGGAAGGAAAGGAAAGGAAAGGAATGGAAGGAAAAGAAAGAAGGAAAGGGAAGGAAAGAAGGAAAGGAATGGAAGGAAAGGAAAGGAATGGAAGGAAAGAAGGAAAGGGAAGGAATGGAAGGAAAGGAAAGGAAAGAAGGAAAGGAAAGGAATGGAAAGAAAGGAAAGAAGGAAAGGAATGGAAGGAAAGGAAAGGAAAAAAGGAAAGGAAAGGAAAAGAAGGAAAGGAAAGGAAAGGAAAGGGGAAAAAAGAAAAGAGGGGTAAAGTGAGCAACTTTATTCCTGCATCTCTCTCACTTCTTTTCTTAAGCTACTTATAAAAAGGTCTGTCATAGAAGCAACCTTTTGTCCCACTTGTTTTATATAGAACCCTGAATTAAACCATAGGAATCTCTACAGGTAGTCCTCGATTTACAACAGTTCCTTTAGTAATCATTCAAAGTTACAACGGCACTGAAACAAAGTGACTTAATGACCATTTTCCACACTTAAGACCTTTGTAGCATGCTCATGCTCATGCGCTCAAAATTCAGGTGCTTGGCAACTGGTTCATACTTATGACCGTTGCTGTGTCCCACAGTCATGCAATCTCCTTTTGCAACCTTCTGACAAGCAAAACCAATGGGGAAGCCAGACTCACTTAAGAACTGGGTTACTAACTTACCCACTTAACAACTACGGCAAGTAAGGTTGTAAAATGGAGCAAAACTCACTTAACAAATATCTCGCTTAACAATAGAAATGTTGGGCTCCATTGCGGTCATAAGTCAAGGACCACCCGTACTTAGGCGAGTGTTTTATACAGGATGGGTTGAGTGCATGAAGAAGCATATCTTTCCGGGCAGAGTGTTATAGAGGGCACATTTTGAATATACAGTCATTCAGGTAGAAGGACCTGTTTCTTACCTGTCATGTACAGGTAGTCCTCAACTTACAACCATTTGTTTAGCAATCATTCAATGTTACAACGGCACTGGAAAAAGCGACATAGGACCCATAGGACCCATACTCAGAGTTATAACCACCCCAGCATCCCCGTGGTCACAATTTGGGCACTTGGCGATGGGCCTGTATTTACGAAGGTTGCCGTATCCTGGAGTGTCAAGGGCAGGTCTCAAACTGGGCTTGTCAGCTTTCTAGCAGATTAGCTCAGAAACTTTAATGGCTGAGTCATCATGCCCAGGACAAAACACCCAAAGAGGTGGAGAAACAGACTCTGCTGTGCTTGGACAGTAGGTCTATCAAGTAGGGCAGTGATGGGGAACCTTTTCGGCACCAAGTGCCAAACTGGAACATGGGCGCATGTGCGTACCTGTGCACATGCCAGAGCGCCCGAAACCCAAAGGTCAACTGGCCGGTGTGCGCATGCCTATTTTTGGCTGTTTTTCAGGTCGTTTTCAGGCCGTTTTTTGGGCCATTCTCAGGCTGGTTTTTTTTTTTTTTTTTGCTGTTTACAGGCCATTTTGAGGTCATTTTCAGGCCATTTTCAGCCCCCTAAAACAGCCCCAAAAGCCCCCCAAACAGCCTGTTTTTTAAACCAGAACAGCAGCTGGTAACAGTACGTGTGCCCACAGAGATGGCTCTGTGTGCCACCTCTGGCATGCATGCCATAGGTTCGCCATCACAGAAGTAGGGGGAAATGGCTAACTGCTGCTCAACCACCTCTCTTCAGCCGAAAAGAGGAAAGCAACGAGGAGGGACACTGACATACTTGATGGTCACCACTTCCACCTTTCTGTCAGAATTTCTATTCTGTCATGTCCCCTCATCTCTGTGATGACCATTTCGTCGTCATCCTCGGACCCAGGCTCCGACTGGGCCATG
Organism: Thamnophis elegans; assembly: GCF_009769535.1. Taxonomy (NCBI): domain Eukaryota; kingdom Metazoa; phylum Chordata; class Lepidosauria; order Squamata; family Natricidae; genus Thamnophis; species Thamnophis elegans. The sequence continues at coordinate 14,217,768 of NC_045549.1, forward strand.
ACACTCTCATTCTCAGGGATCCAGGTGCAGCTCATCCTCAGTGACATCAATGTGAAAGTCATGTTTTCTACCCTTTTTGAGACTTAAGTAAGAGCAGGCTCAAGGGGTATGAAATCTGATGGGCTGTTTTCAGCCTGGAGAGAAGGTGAGAAGACCAAAGAAACAAGACTGAGGATTAGCATCTGGTCTTTCGTTGATCCTAGATCAGGGGTGTCAAACTCGATCCCATCGTGAGTCGGATCAGGACTTTGTTTGCCCTTTGGGAGGCTGGGATGGGCACGGCCTAGTCATCTTGCCCAACTGGGTGGGTGGAGCCGGGATGGCACAGGCCGGTCACTTACCATCTGTGGGACGGCCCCGCAGGACAACTCTGGGCCTGTTGCAAGCTGGATCCGCCCTGCGGTCCGCGTGTTTGACACACAGACACACACTCCTCCCGGTCCTAGGTCCTTCTAATGACCATTTTTTCCTCCTGGAAAGAACCAATCCAAGCCTTGGAAGCCCAGACTATCATCTATGTAAGCTGTGGAAAGGAGCATTCATTGGCCATCAGCAGCCAAGGGATGGTATTTTCATGGGGAGCTGGTGGTTTTGGACAGCTTGGCACCGGGACGCTAAAGGACTCTTCGACTCCAAAGTAAGTAACCGATTCATGTTGTCGCAAAGTAACCTATCTAAGCCATAGGAGTCCTTGAATCAGTAAAATGCAGGTTAGAATCCTGACTGCACACTTGGGACTTTCTTCTAGCTGTGGATCTGTCCTGCATTTCTGACTTGGAAAAAAACGGATAGCTTTCCAAGCGGGAGATGTTATTAGATGAATTTGTGACTTTTGTCATGGTCCTTTTCATAGAAGCAGGGTGTTTCCTTTCTTGCTGGCTAAGACAGCTTGGAAAAGTTGTTGCAACAGGTCTACATCCCTCCCCTAACTGGAATGGGAGGCTTACTGGTATAGGCACTGCTTCTTTAGACAGTTAAGGAAGCATCACAAAATAGCAATGGCAATATTGCAGTAGCACTTAGACGTATTACACCATCCCACGGTGCTTTACAGCACCCAATGGGTGGTTTACAGCATATCACCCCCAACAAACTGAGTCCTCATTTTACTGATCTTGGAAAGCTAAAAGGCTGAGTCAACCTTGAGCCTATCAGGATTGAACTTCTGATTGTGGGCAGAGTTTGCCTCCAATGCTGCATTCTAATCACTGCACTACCATGGGTCCTAGTCATGTTATCTTTTGCAAACAAAGAAACAAACAAACTTAAGCAATAACCAATTTATTCTTGCATAAGCCATCATAGTGCACAGTGTACTTCATCAGTCTGTTTCTATCTTATTATTTGTTCTTTTTTTTAAAATGTAGCTTTCCCTAATCTGGTACCCTCAAATATTTTGGTTTGCAGCTCCCATTATACCCTACCAACGATGATGGGAATTGCAATCCAACTAACCAGTGTCAAATATGGCACAAAATCATCCTAGAATAGAAGCGAAAGAAACAAATGATTTAAAGCATTATTCCCAAAAATCTTGCTTAATGTTCAGTTACAATATTTTTTCTTTAATTAGCATATGTGCCTTGTATAAATAACATTTGAAATTATTACTATTAATTAAAATATCATTTAATATTTTTGTAATGCTTACCCTATTATTCATTTAATTAATTAACAAAGCAATTTTTAAATAATGGTAATACTCAATTTCATTTTAAGTAGATAAAACTGCCATGTCAAGAATCTTTATATGATGATGTGGTTTTGTATCTGGAATACTAATGAATTATTTCTCTTCTTGTTTGGTAAATTCTATAGGAAAATAGATTCTTTATCTAGGTACAATGTTATACAAGTTGCTTGTGGACACTATCACTCCATAGCACTTACCAAAGGTAAGAACTGATTTTAATTTTTTTGCAATAACTTTTGCTTTTTTCTTGCTTAATTATTTTGGATGGAGGAGCAGGGAGCTCGTTTTTCTGCTACCAGTATTTCTGTGCATCTACACAAATCTTTCTTTTTAGTTTAAGATTTTCCTAGGTAGAGACTAGATTCCTTAGGGATTACTATAAATCTAGTTTTGGTACAGAATTTAGAGGGCAAAGCTCGGTGCAAACAGATAATTCCGAGAATGATTATCTGCATCAATGAAATGAAATAACTACGGATAAATTCCTTTACTTCTTCCTGCTGATTTTATCCTATTCTTTGAAACCGTTCCCGTTAACTCCTATTTTTTCTACTCTCTTCACTAAAGATAAAATTACAATGATTTCTTAAAAATATTGCATTTAGTGAACTCTGGTCCATGCCCCAAAGCTCCTTTCTGAGTAGCAACGGGATCAGACCCAAAGTTATAAAATGCAATAAATAATTTCAAGAAGCTTTTTTTAAGGCAACCTGTCTCCTATAAGTAAAGTTAATCTGAAATACAATTGGTCCTCCTATTTGAGCTAAAACATTTCTGTTGTCATAAATATGAGTCCAGTTGCCAAGCATCTGAATTTCGATCACATGTCCATGGGGATGCTGCAATTGTTGCAAGTGTGCAAAATGGAGATAAGTCATTTTTTTCAGTGCCATTGTAACTTCAAACAGTCACTAATATGTAATCAAGAAGAATGCAGATCTGTGCATGTGATGACACTTACTAGCCTGGTAGTTGTCATGTGTGGTAGCTCATGTTAGACTCTGAATTCTATTGCCCCCAACCATTTAGAGAAGATAATGCGACATGGAAGGTATTTTCATAAAATAGAAAGTTTTGTGTTAATCCATGGTTATCTCTGAATGGTTTTTGTGATATTCCACCAAAAATCATTCCATGAATCTACAAGATTTCAGGAGGGAATGGATACAATTTGGAGGGCAGGATAATGGATTGTTCACAAGATCTGGCAAACCTGTGAAATGTTTGCCATCTTAAACGTTGAGGGGATACTTTTGTCTACTTCAGGGCTGTCAAACTCAATTTCATTGAGGTCTGCATCAGGGCTGTGGTTGACCTTGGGGGGCCAGGTGGGTGTGGCCAACTGAGTAGGCATGGGCAGCTTGATGCCACTGCCCAAACTGCTGTCAGGTATCCCCTTCACAATGGGTAGACTGGGCTGAAGCCACGCTGGCCCGATGTTTCCTCTTCCCATTGGGTAGATGGGCCAAAGTGACGTGAGCCGACCACTTACATTTTTCAGGACGGCCCCACAAGCCGCATCCGACTACATTGAGGGCCCTTGTGTTTGACACCCCAGGTTTACCTGAACAAGTTGCCAATTTATATTCTAATCAATGTAATGGTGTTTTTTCCCCTTTCCCCCCCCCCCCAATGAAGATGGCCGAATTTTTTCCTGGGGACAGAACAGCCATGGTCAGCTGGGTCTTGGTAAAAAATTTCCATCCCAGTCTCAACCGTGTAACATTTCCTCTCTTGCTGGCATCCCCTTGGCTCAGGTGGCTGCTGGTGGGGCACACAGCTTTGTCTTGTCTCATTCTGGAGTAGCCTATGGCTGGGGAAGGAACAATGCACATCAGTTGGGTTTAAACCAGAAAACTTCAAAAGGTAGGTCTGTCTTCATATTATCCCAGGAAAAAAATGTCCCTGCTGCCTGGTTATTTCCTTTTAATTGTCTCTTTTATTGAAGAGAAAATGTTTTGGGAATATCAAGAATCAAGAATAAAAATGATAAGTGCTTTGATAAATGTCTTTATTTTGTTCTTTCAAACAGAAACTACATCAGGCTTGACGTTGCTAAGCACATGATACACAGTGACTAAGTAAAACTGAGATTTCATGTCATTAGAGTAATAAATTTCCTTTCATCTGTCTGACACCTGCAGTTATCAGCATTATTAAAAACGCACTAAGCCAAAATATGTTTCTAATGTTATTATATCCCAGCCACTGTGGATTGTTAACATGGTTTTTAACTCAGTATGTTACACTTCTCTGGCCATTTGAAACAGAAAGAAACCTGGCTAGATTGGTGTCTTTAGAGGGATAACCAGGATACCTGTCAAATCTGTGAAGGTTGTTGTTGGATTTTAATTTAAGAGATAAGAGACACTGACTCCTTTTCATCATCATCTCAACCTATAAACAAATGGATCCAAACCTAAAGATTGCATCTATATAAATGAAGAAATCCCATCCTAGATCTTTTCCTTACCTCCTTAAGAGGAGGAGAAGACAGATAGCTGTAGACTTGCATTTGGATAGAACTGGTTCCCTCCAAGCTGGGCAAAAATAATAATAATTAAAATTAAAAAATTAAAAATGTTAAACTAATGTATTGATAGATAAAATCAGCAGAGATGGGTTAGAAATGGCAATTCTCTTAAAATAAAACCCGAGTGTAGATATTTTCAGTCATCCAGGCCATGGTTGTCCCAAAGTGCTTTTTCAAGAGGTAGCTGGACTTCCTTTGCTTTTCCTTGAAGATGTTTCACTTCTCATCCAAGAAGCCTCTTCAGTTCTGCAGAACAGTTCTTCAGCAGAACTGAAGAAGCTTCTTGGATGAGTTTTAAAATAAGACTGAGATGTATAAACAAATTGGAAATCTTATCTCTGGGAAAGGGACTCCTTGAGACTGCAATATCATGAAATCTTTTTTGCCAACTTTTGGGAATTAAATTTCAACAAAAGAGGATTTGGAGGGAGGGAATGGGATGGGAATTAGGTTCTAGGGATAGACTTGTAAAACAACCAATTGGTACTTTGGATGACCTGATTTGATTCTCTAGGTGATTGTGAGAGGTCTTCTTTGGCAAAGGGATTAGTCCTAAAAAAGTCAGTATCTCCCTGAATGACCTAATAGGTCAGGCTGAGTCTGGTTGATCCCTTAAGTATATATTTTTGTTCAGAAAAAAACTTGTCTGGCGCAGGATAGACGAGAGCTAAGTTATAAAATATATAAAATATATCTGACATAATTGTTAATCATTAAATAATTAATGAAAGTTATTATTTTAAAGTTATTATAAGCTTGAATTATTGGTTCAAAGTAGAACGTGAGCACAAACAATGGTAACGATGGCTTGAACTCGTATTTATCCCCTGGTGAGAAAATGTGCATTCAGCCCATTCAGTATCTTTAAAATGCAGCCTGGCATAGTGTAGAACAGGGGTGGGTAACTATGGCAACTTTACAATCTGTGGACTTAAACCCCCAGAATTCCTTATGGCTGGCTCAGGAATTCTGGGAGTTGAAGTCCACAGGTAATAAAGTTGCCATAGTTACCCACCCCTTGTCAGCCTCTGTTTTGCTGCTTGCTTTTCGGCTGCCATTGAAACGGGGAGGGAGGGCATGGTATTTGGGTGAGGGAAATAATCTGTACAGGAGGACTGTTAATTGAGAGTTGTTCACACCAGTCGTTTGCGCCTGTGGAAGAAGGGGAGTTTCCCGCTAAGGCCAACTGTCCAGCATACCAACCTGATGATGATTTTTGAAGATGTCTCCCAACTGACAGCTGTGGAGATATACGATTGGACTATGGACTGGGGTACCAAGGGGAGGGGAATAAATCATGTATTGATATCTATTGCTTTCGCACTCTTTTGCTCAGATCCAGCCTTGCTTAGCTTCTCATTACTTGTAATCAGTAAAAGTACACTTAATTCTGCAAAATGGAGTTGAGTGGTTTCTTTCTTGGTTATTAAGTGAAGGAGCTGTGACACCCCTGTTCTACACTATGCCAGGCCGCATTTTAAAGACACTGAATGGGCTGAATGCACATTTTCTCACCAGGGGACAAATACGAGTTCAAGCCATCATTACCATTTTCTGTGCTCACATTCTACTTTGAACCAATAATTCAAGCTTATAATAACTTTAAAATAATAACTTTCATTAATTATCCCTCACTTGAAAGATGGAGACAATTCTAAGGTTTACATTTTAGAAACTTCTAGAGTGGCTTTTCAAAGCTTGCTATAACTACTTTAATTCAATTTGTGTTACAGTAATTATTTCAGTCACACTTAATAAATAACGGCGTATTTTAATAAACTTTGGGATGGTTCTTGGAATATTCATATAAAATGCTGCAGTATTCTGATGGTTATTTTTTTCAACAGAACAGATCTTCAAACCTTACTCAGTAGGTGCCCTGAGAAACCTTGAAGTGACTTATATTAGCTGCGGAGATGAACATACAGCTGTTCTCACCAAGGTATTGAATTTGTAACGAAGCTTCCATACTGCTAGCAGCAGTCTGTTAACTGGATATTGGGAATTGTTTTGTGGAATATTACGGAAGGTTTGAATACTAAATGTAACAAATGATGGAACTGGTGAGGTCTTTATGGTGTGGCCCCCAACCTTTTGGGCACCAATGATTGCTTCAGAAGCCACCCAAATTACATTATTGAATTTAAGAATTAGAATAACTATTAGAAGAAATTTCAGACATTTTTGAACTTTATTTAAAATGGGTCATTGTAGTGAATAGGATTTCAATTAGCATTTTCCCCCTTCTTTGCTCATAGGTGAATATTTTTGGTTTTTCTCTTTGACCGGAAGCATTTTTAGCTTTGTTTGAAGCTTTCATGTTGCTATTTTCCTGGATTAGGAAGGAACTGCCGGATTAGAGACATGATCTTACACACTCTTAAGAGTGTGGAAGTGAAGAAAATATGTTGGAACTTCAAAATATTTTGATTGACCCCTTTTTCTTGCTGCCAAAGACCATGTTGCAAAATGACATGGCCGCAGTTGGAGTCAGGCATATCTGCATGCAAATATAACCTTTGTCCTCCAAAACAACATGTAGTTGCAGAAATGTTTAATAAAACTAAAACAGGTAGATGGGGAAAAACCTGATGGTGCTGGATTTGTTAACATCCTTCATAGAGTGGCAGTGTTTTCACCTTTGGAGATGACAGTGCTGGACAACTAGGACACAACTCTTCAAAGACTGGTCCTCAGAAAATCGATGAGATTGATGATCGAGTTTCCCACATTTCCTGTGGAAGGTATGTACCATCTCTTTCCTTCTACATCTATGTGAGTGGTTACATATGTGCTTTCAAGGGAAATTGATATAGCTTATATAAAAACAAAATCCATTTAAAGTGCATTGAGCACTTCTAACATTTTGGAGGCTGTTGGTTTACCGGGAACTTTAGATGATGAGAGGACTATACATCTGTGACATATTTAGATACATCTGCAACATTTTTAGGGAACTTATATTAATATGGCTTTTCTAAACCATAACAATCCCAAACAGATATAGAGCAGAGTTGTTCATATGGGAAGCTGACAGTATTTTGGTTTTTCTGCAGTTATCACACTCTTTGTGTCTCTGCGTCTGGGCAGTTGTGGTCTTTTGGACGAGGTCTCCTGCAGGATACGGAAAGTTCGGCATCGGAGAGCAGACAAGAAGAAAGAAATTGTATTGACCTCAATGCTCTTCTTGCCCCTAATGGTACCTTTTTTGTAAACACAAATACAGAATGCAAAATAGTGTTATTGCAAGAATGCATGGGGGCAACATACAGCCACATATGAGCTCATTTAAGACATACCATAGTTTGAAAACAGAAAGGTGTCCCTTTGAAAAGTGACACCGAAAAGTCAGATTCGATTTGCGTATATTTTATTCAGTGTTTGATTGCTGATCTTTTTGACATTCTGATCAAATGTTCTTGGAAGTTCTTTGGAGTTAATTTTTTCTAGATTTTTGGGTTGTGCTTTACTCTAAAAAGCTGATATAAATACAACTTCATATCTTTTTTTTTTAACACCAAGATCATTCCGAAACTTTGTAAAATGGTTTGGGTTGAGATTTAATGGCTAGATGTAAGTTAACTAATGTATTTCTATGGCTGAAGGTGGACTCAAAACTGGTTATACCCTAAATCAAGACCTTAATTTTTATTTAATTTGATTTGCCCGATTTAGAGTTATCCATCTCATTCACAGTGTGACTCTTAGGTGGCGTACAGTTAAAAGCATAAAAATGTAGCATTTAAAAATGCAGTGTAGATTGATTATCTGGTAGCTTTTGAAGTGCAGAACAGGCTGACAAGAACTGGGAAGAGTACAGATGAATGTACGTTTATCCTGGTAGAGAAAAAGGATGTACAGGTAGTCCTCAACTTATAAAAGTTCATTTAGTGACCATTTAAAGTTACAACCACACTGAAAAAAGGGAGTTATGACTATTTTTCACACTCACGACCTTTGCTCCATCCCCAAGGTCACATGATCAAAATTCAGACACTTGGCCACTGGTTCATATTTATGATGGTTGTAGTGTCCCGGGGTCATGGGATCCCATTTTGCAACCGTCTGGGAAGCAAAGTCAATGGGGAAGCCAGATTCATTTAACAACCTTGTTACTAATTTAACTAATTTAACAACTGCAGAGATTCACTTAACAAAGGGGCCAAGGAAGTTCGTAAAAAGGGGGAAAGCTCATATAACAAATGTCTCATTTAGGAATCATAAATTTTGGGTTCAATTGTGGTCCTAAGTCAATGACTACCTATAGTAATTTTAGGAGTCTCACATTTTAATCAGTTGGCAGGAGCGTAGAACTAGAAAATTGCATAGCTATGTAATTCCTTGAGCTGCAAAAGCAAAATAAAGGGTTTTTAAAAAAAAATATAGTAAATTCTGAAATTCTAATCTAATATGCACAACATTCTGGCTGCAAAATTAAACTTAAAAGTATGATTGGAGTGAGCACTAAATTCTCCTGTTTTTCATGAAAAGAAAATGTATATTTCTGTTAGTGGAGAACAAGAGAGCTGCTGCATGTTTATGTTAGAAAGTTTAAGGAAGACCATTTTGAAGGACAAAGGAATTATAAGCTGCAGGTGAATTCCTTCTGGAACTTTCAGAAGCACCCCCACAAAGTTACACTGGAAATAACAAGAGAAAGGAAGGAGGAGAAGTTAAATAAATATTGTACTTATTGCAATAATAATAACATCTGTCTGATGTAATGCATTTTTGAATATTCAGTTGGCTGAGTTTCATGTTTAATGAATAAAGTAAATAATAATAATAATAATAATAATAATAATAATAATAATAATAATAATAATAATAGTAATAATAATAATACACTTATATTCATATCATTGTAGAATTGTTGGGAATCCAAATTTTTGCTGGAGCATATGTCAACTTTGTCAATACATGTCAGGTAATTTTTTTTATTTCTTTTGTAAACTGTCTTGACTTCAACATTATTATCAAACCATCAGTAAGCTAAGTTTCTAGTAGTAGGCTGTGTAGCACTTCAAATAGATTATAGCAGATACTATAAATGAGGACTGCCTGCATTTTGTGGATGCAACTATTCTAATAAGTACCGACCTAAATCAAATGTGTTATTTGACTGAATACATAAGTTTCTTCTCTTTACATAGACATTTGGATGATTCATCAACTTGCAATGATATTTGTAAACACAATTTCCCAAAAGTTGCATTCCCATTTTCTACAGGATCATGAATGAGAAGTGACCGTGAATCTCCGCCTTCTCAAAAGTTTACATCATGAACCGTTGGTTATGTGAGATAGCAACAACGCTTTTTCATTTGGATTTTCCTTTCTTCAGGCTTCTGCATGTACTAATGCAGCCACCTCTTTGGAAGTCTTGCCTAGGATCAGCCAGCTGGACAGAGGACTGATTGAGAAATGGAAGTCAGCAGAAATAAGAAGTGAAGCACAGCAGAATGCTCTAAGGTTGCTACTTGTATTGTCTTGTATTGCCTGTTTCTTATGATAAAAATGTACTTCTGTAAACATCTATCAGCCCTTTGTGTAGTCCAGGCAAGAAGCACGACTAAGAGTATCTCTATTGTAAAGCTACATTAGCAGAATTTTCCACATCTGAAAGTACATTTCCCCCCACCCACCTTCTCCTTTAGACTCTGAAAATTTGTTGTTTCCTGCAAGATTTCCTGCTTGAGCAGGGGGTTGGACTAGAAGACCTCCATGGTCCCTTCCAACTCTGCTACTTTGTTATTCTGTTTGCCATGCCCCCACTCCTTCTGCAAGCTCAGCTCCCTAGACCAGGGGAGTCAAACACATGCACGCTCACATTTGCGATCCAGTAGGGAAGGTAAGTAAATCCCACCACCCTATCTGTTTCCACCCTATCAGCAGATAGTGGATCAATGAAGGATAAGATTTAAATTTCTGGAGCTTGAACAAATGTTAATGAGAGCAATTAAGGTATTATGCACTGTGCAAGTTTTCCAAACAAAGACCAATGTTATTTCTGAATGGACATTAAGAAGTCATTCTTTTTACAGGGAACTTATAATTCTCCAGATGTTGTTAAATCTTAAGTTTCCTGCAGTTCTCATTATTGGCCATATCAAGAGCTGTTTGAGATTGTAGTTCAATAACTTCTGGTAGGCAATAATTTTCTACAATTTTGATCCCTGTCAATGGTGGTATTTCATTCAGTACCACAGTATGACATAATTGACTGTTTCTGATATAATAGCTGATGGTAAATTTTATAGCCAAAGGGAAGAAAAGAAGTACAAGATGTGAGATTTGTACACTAACATAGGTGGAATTATAAGATTTACATGGAAGTTGATGGATTCTTATTTATAAGGATGGAAGGCTGAGTCAACGCCTGATGAGATTTGAACTGCCAAATTGCAGTCAGCCGGCAGTCAGCAGAAATAGCCTGCAGTACTGCACTCTAACCACTGAGCCACCGTGGCTTACGTTGGACACAGAGTTATTTCCAAGCAAGTATAAAGCTGGGTTGGTATGCTATGGTTTGATTAATTGCTTTTCTTTTCTATCTTTTTGATAGGGAGATAAAAGAAATTTTTTCCTCACCTCCTTGCTTAACAGCAAGCTTTTTACAAACAAGGTGAGTAGCCTCCATTGTACGCAGCAGTGCGGTTGGATTCTTGGGAGAGAATTACAAGTCCTGACTCACTAGTGCAGGGATCCCCAACCTCAGGGGCACGCCCTACTGTCTTGCTGTGGCCTATTCGCAACCAGGCCTTGTGAGTGGTGGGCTGGTGTGCATGCGTGCATGCAGGTCGACTCTCGCAAGTGGCAGTCTGGCAAGTATGTGTGCGTGCAGCTCATCTTGTGCAAATCCAGTTGTGCGTATGGGCGCATTGCCCCACCACCAACTCCCCTTCCCCAGCCAGACCACCAAGCTGCTAAGGTTGGGGGATCTCCTCCTCCTCTTCTTCTTCTTCCATATCCATCATCAGACATTGGCAATCATTTTTATCAACAGTCACATGAAAAAGTGCTGTTGAGTTTTGACCAAACTACTCCCTTAGATTTTGAAGCCCTGATGTTCTTCTTTGGCTGGACCTTGACCTTGTTTGCCTTCAATCTTTCCTTGAAGGATTAAGTGAAGTATGGTTTATTTTTCTGGGTGTTGCATCACTTGTCCAAAATATTCTGACTTTAGCTTTTTAATGGTTTTGATGGGGATCACTATATTATTGTAACCCCAGTGAATTAAACATCTGAAGAAATTGTTTATTGCATTTATCTGCCTGGCCCCCAATTTCTATGCAATCAGGACAATATTTCCAGACCAGTTGTAAATTCCCAGCCACTTTTCAAATTGGGCTGCAGAGTGGTTAGTAGATTAATTAACCTAATGAACCAAATTAGCTCTGTGACAGAATTAAGACTTTGGTCTAAATCCATTCCAAATTCTTCAAATCATTATGCTGCAAAATGTCCCATTACCCTTAAAAATGAAGGCGCTAGGTCAATGATGGCTAACCATGCCGAAAGCACCTGCACTCATAATACAAGGTGTGTGTGCCCCCCTGTGCAATTGCATCCCATCCTGCGCCCCATTTGGGCCTGGCGGGCCTCCCTGAAGCTTCCTTGGGTCAAAAATGGGACATGGGGGGCGCACCCACTGTGTTCCTCCTCTCTGCACGCCTACGCTGTTACAGGAGTTATCTCCGCCTCGTATGCCGCTTTATTCCTCTCTAGCATTCATCTCCATTGTTCAGTGATGCATTTCCTGCCTCTCTATCTGCTCCTGTGAGGCACTTCCTGTTCCTGTTGGATGTATATGGATGGCTTGTATAGTGTTTTACAGAGACCCGAAAATCAGTTGTCCGGCAGTGCATTCTTGGTGGATCTCAGCTGGGGCTCGCATGCTGGCAGAGAGGCCTCCGTGTGCCACCTGTGGCATGCGTGCCATAGGTTTGCCATCATGGCCCTAGGCTCTTCAGATTATTAAAGGATTTCCATATTGCCACTGCTTGCAGACCCATAACAGATATTTGGAAGAAAAATTGCAGTCATCTTCAAATTTGCTAATCTCAAAAAACTGAAGACAAGGTGGAAAAATCCCTGCCATGCCATGGCTATTCTGAATCTTGCAATAACAAACACCCCATCATCTCCAAACTATATAAAAGGAGATAAAACATATTATTTGTCCTCCCCACCCATATCCTATTTCAGTTCTTATCTGGTTCTATGATGTAAATAGCATTCTGTGCGCCTTTGGCGTTTAATCATGCCGGCCACATGACCACGGAGACATCTTTGGACAGCGCTGGTTCTTTGGCTTTGAAAACTGTTCCCTAGAGTTGGGAACGATTAGCACATATGTGCGAGGGAAACCTTTACCTATGCTGTAAGTAGGTAAGTAATTAAGTAAATTTCCAGTAGTTTATCTGAAGAGCCTTAAATCCTGATAAGTCTATCTTCTCTTTGAACGATCTGATGCTCAAAAGCTAGGAAATATAATGTAGGTGGTCACTGTATACAATTTCTGAACGATAGCCTTAAGAAACATGTGATTGAGTCTTGGACATTCCTCAGAAAATGGACATTCCATTTTTCCTCCTAGATCTGATGTGCCAATGGACTGTTATATCCCAGTGAATCTTCAAGAAGCAAGAAAAGTTTTGAAGGAACTTGCTACGACAGATTGGATTGCTCAGCAGGTAAAGAAAACATATTTTTCTTTCAATATAGGGATTATTCCTCATTGGACGGTCTGTTGATTGTTCTGTGATCAGATGAGAGAATTCATAGATGGACTGGTATATAATCCTGATCCCCCAAGTGGTACTTCCAGTTGTGTGAAGGTTGTCCTAACAGTTAGAGGATTAAAAAATCCAAAATTCTAATCTAGAACACAAGGAGAGCACCTGGCTTCCCACCACAGCTTTAGTTGCCTTCGGATAACTATTATCTCCAGTTGGAATGTAATTTCTGTAAGAATTCGCTGTAGATCTCCCTGTGGAATTGGGAGCTCTGCCTCTTCATGAGTTCCAATTACACAGAAATCCTGCCCTGATATACTCCCTTCCATCCATTGCCCATGTCCACATAGCGCACTACAGAGTAAAAACAACAAATAACATTAAGAAAAAATCTCATCCACTTTCCCCTACCCCAACAGATGCCACAGCCCCGCTAAGATTAAAAACACAGCAGAATAAAGTTATGGAAAGCCAAGCAGGAGGTGACTCCACAAAGCTTTATGAATCGAATTATCTAGAACAGGAGTGTCAAACTGGATTTCTTTCAAGGGCCGGATCAGCATTGTAGTTCTCCTCTGTGGGCTGGCAGTGGGGTGGGGGATGGGAGCAGGGGGCAGGAGATGGGGCAGATGCCTCCTGTGGCACCCTGCCAGCCAAAACAGTTTGCGGGGTGGCTGCACACAGACCCCCCCAGTGCCCCATTTTTGGCCTGGACATTCTACTGCAGCACTTTGCCCGCCAAATCTCCCAGTCGAAAATGAGCCTCGTGAGGGCCTTGTGAGGCCTTTGTGTGGCCCGTTTTGGACGGCAGAGGCACCAAGGGCCGTTCCTTTGATATTTCCAGGATGACCCCATGGTCCAGATTTAAACATCTTGCGGGCCAGATCTGGCCCCTGAGCCTTGAGTTTGACATCCCTAATCTAGAACATAGGAGATACACAGCGAAGGCTTGCAACCTGATCCATGCAACCTCAATCAACCTCATGGGACAATAGTGTCTCTTGGCAGCCCCTTTCAATAGCTTCTCACTTAAGACAGATTCAGTCCTGGCAAAGTAATGTCTGATCATGCAACCTGGTGCTACACCATAATGGGCTGCAATTCAGGAGTGGGCAGGGCAATAATTGTTCCTTTTTGCATATCTGCTTTTCTTCTGAAACTAAATAGATTTGAAGCCAGCTATACCTACTGTTTTTAAACAGATCTGTTCTTCCCTATCGGGCAACCTATTTCCTGCTCTTCCATGGAGTTCTCCTCACCAAGAAGCTTTTGCTATTTTTCTTCTGATACCTGAGTGCTGTGTTGTTCAGGGAGCACATGAGATGCCGTTACTAGTTTTACAGTTTGCTGAAGCTGTCACAGGTCTGAGCAAAGGCTCGTCCAAGATTCTAGGTGAGTTTGGAACAATTCTCCTTTTTTCTTTTCACACATCCTGTGTGGCCCCCATTCATATATTACATCCCTCAGTCTCCCAGCTCAAGAGAATTCTACATTTTTTCAGCAAAAGCGGTAGAGCCATAAGCATAGAAGGTATCACAGATATAATTTTATCCAAGATAGCTATCCAGTCTATGTTTAAACCCCTCCCGTGAAGGGGAATCTATGTCTTCATAAGGCAATGTATTCGGTTGTTTGATGGCTCTGACTGTAGGGCTTCACTGTAGATTCATCTCAGTAATTCTAATCTTGCCCTCCAGGGTAACAGAGAACTAGTGCATTCCTGTTGTGGCCTATCAGCTGCCAGCAGAGCTGGTGGAATACTCGGATGATGAGGAGGTTGGGGAGGAACTTGGGCCAGTTCTGGAGTCTGGGGAAGACTCTGAGGGATGCTCTGCCTTAGAAGCAGAGGTAGAGCCAGGGCCCTCCAACATTTCCCAGCTGCCTTCAGAGTCAGAGATAAGTGGGGAGAAAGGACAGCTGGAGCCTGTTCCGGATGCGTATATGTTGGAGAGGAGGACAAGGAGTCGACTCGAGAAGAAAGGCACATGTGGAGGCTGAATGGCCCCACCCTGGCTGGGGAATAAATAGAAGAAAAGGGGAAGCATGTTCTTAGGAGACAACAGTTCGGATTTCTTTTGGAAGATTTGCTTATCAAGGTTCCTGCCTCAGAGACTGCTTGCCAAAACTTAATTTACTGCTTTGAGGCTGGAGGCTCCCAGCTGGAAAGTACCCCAAGGAACAGATAAGGTCTGTTATTGCAGTAAACCCTTTGAAGGATTACGGCCTGGACTTTTCGGTGTGTGAATACCATTAATTCACAGTAGATAAATAAAGAGGAGTTTTTCCAGACAAGGAGTCTGTTTATTGGTTCTGCTAAGCTGGGTCAGAACAAGTATTTTTTTTCTGTCTGACAAACCTTGTTGGTTTGTTTCTTTAAATTTTGAAGCCATCCAGCGCCGTGTGACTTCCTGTATGAAATAAAGCAAGAAAGAAAATGAGGAAATCCTGAATATCTAGAATGAGAAACTCAACACCTTAAAAAAATCCCACAGAAAACAAACAAGAGCTCCACAGCCACCCTACTCGGAGACCAGGGAACAAAGCCAAGTTTTCAATGGTTTTCAGAACCTATAGCCGTGATGGCGAACCTCTGGCACACTCTGCATGCCATAGGTGGAATGCAGAGCCCTCTCTGTGGGCACATGTGCCATCTCCAGGTGCCCTTCTGGTTTTTGGTCCGCACTAGGTAGTCTTTGCGAGCGCTAGAGCGCCGGAAAACAGCATGAAAACGGCCAAAAAAACCGCTCCCCAAACAGGTATGCGCGGACCAGCCAGCTTGTTAAATATCAAGAATATTCTAATCTATCCGAAAGGGCCAGCAACAGTCTATGCTGCGCCCTGATTGGCTGGGACGCAGCATAGACTGTTGCTAACCAGCCAGTGTGTCCTGATTGGCCGAGGTACTGCATCAGCAGTTGCTGTGCAGTACTCGGCCCCTGATTGGTGCTTAACTTGCTACATGCTTAGTATAAATACTGTGGCGCGGTCTTGACTATTTTGAATCGCTGTCATCTTCTGTTATAATAAAGATCTTGTTCCTTGCAATCCATGGCTCCTGCGTTCCTTCACCCAATCCATAAAACAGCTGGTCTTTGCCAGCACCAGAGTGCCAAAAAATGCCTGAAAACAGCCAAAAAACAGCCCGCAATGCTGAAATGGTAGAAGCGGAGAAACAGTCACAAGTCACTTTTTTTCAGTGCTGTTGTAAGTCAAGGACTATCTGAATACAAGGGGTTACTTCAGAGTAGTTTCTTGATTGTTGTTCACCTATAGACATTAATCTTGGAATCTAGACTACAGTTAAGATTGACTTTCTACTCCTCAAAACATTGCTTATTTCTTCTGCAGCCTCATCAAGGATTTTCCTCATTTTGGCTTACTAAGCATACGATTGATTCTGTCTATATTTTTAATGACTTGAAACGATCTTTCTTTCAGAAAAGTATTGGTCCTTGTTGCCCGGTCCGTTTTTCGAGCAAATAGTTCAAATGTTGAAGACATGTGTGTCAGCCATGTTGCCTTGTTATAACCATTTCCCCAGAGACAAGACATGGATTGGTACCCTCGAAGTGCTTAAAAAGCTGTATAAGGTATGTCTGGTGACTTGGAAGTGATTGTGGAGAATTCGTACTGCCTCTTGATACAAAACCCATGGCTTTGACCTATAAATATTTTCCTTCAAGGTCAACATGAAGGCTGAATGCCAACTGCAAACAAGTACTTTCTGCATAGACGAAATTGCTCAAAAAATTAACTTAATAGGAGATTTACAGAGATGGAAGTTACAGGAAGTAAGTATAATTTTACATGGTCTCTTGGCCTTGTGTAGACGGAAAGTATTAGAGCTCATGAAGCTTGGACAGAAGTGAAATGTCCTTGGATTGAAATATATTCTTGCTTTATTCCCCATTTCTCCCCAGATGAAAGTATTTTGGTCAAGAAACCTGGGTTAAAACATCACATGAATCAGGGGTGGGTTTCTCGCCCCGTTCCAACCGGCCGGCGGCGTCCTCGCGCACGCACGCAGCGCGCGCACGCACGCAGCACACGCATGCGTATTAGCGTCTGCGCGATGCTCCAGCTGCTCCTGGAGGATCGCGCAGGCGTTCTGCGCATGCGTGGAAAGCGCAGAATTCGTAAAAACCGGGTAAGGAGCAGGCGCGGGTGTGCGGGCGCGCGGGCGCGGGGGGGGGGGCTTCGCCGTTCCCGGAAGTTACTTACTTCCGGGTTTGGCGACCAACCGGATCGCAGGGACCGGTGCGAACCGGTCGAAACCCACCCCTGACGTGAATCCATAATATGTTTGGTTTTTGCTTAGCATGTTAGAGCAGAATAGAAACAGGCTGCATAAACAGAGAGAAAGAATCAAGATCACACACAATGTTCATGTATCACTTTATAATGCCCTGGTAGGGCCATATTTGGAATACTGCAACCAGGTTTGGTCACCACAAAGTAAAAAAGATGTGGAGACTCCAGAGAAGAGCAGCAAACATGATTAGAGGACTGGAGGCTAAAACATACAAAGAACTGGGTATGTCTAGTTTGATTTTTTTTTTTAAGACCAGGGGCGACATGATAGCAGTCTTCCAATATCTCGGGGGCTGCCACAAAGAAGAGGGAGTCAAAGCACCTGAGGGTGGGACAAGAAGCAATGGGTGGAAACTAAAAAAGGAAAAAAGCAGCCTAGAACTAAGGAGGAATTTCCTGACAGTTAGAACAATCGGTGGAACAACATGCCTCCAGAAGTTGTAAATGCTCCAACACTGAAAGCTTTTAAGAAGAGATTGAATAACCATTTGTCTGAAATGGTATAGGGCCATGAATGGCAAACCTATGGCACCTGTGCCAGAGATGGCACGCAGAGCCCTCTTGGTAGGCATGTGCACCATAACCAGCTGCTCTTGTGGTTTCCAGTGCATGCATGTGTGCTGACTAGTTGGTGTTTGCATACGCCGGAGAGCCGGAAGCACGAAGACCAGCTGGCTGGTGAGCATGCCCACCGGCCATTGGTCTTCAGGCTTCCGGTGTGCGTGCACATTGCTGTTTGGCACTCAGTGCCAAAAGGTTTCGCCATCACTGGTATCGGGTTTCTTGTCTAATCAGGGGGGTGGACTAAAAGACCTCCAAGGTCCCTTCCATTCTATTCTGTTATTACTAGAAGAATAGAATTGGGAGGGACCTTGGAGGATTTCTAGGCCAACTCCTTGCCTAGGCAGGAAACCTTACACCAGTGATGGGGAACTTTTTCGGCATCCAGTTCCAAAAAGGGAGCACTTCAGGCTCATCTGGGCCACCACCAGGAAGAGGAGCTGCATAGTGGGGATGCGCACGCCAAAAAATGAACTTCCGGTTTCCGGCACCAGCCAGCCAGTCTTCCGGTTACTGCCACACATGTGCACATGCCAATCATCTGTCTGGCCGGAAAACAGACAACCAGCCCTTCTGATTTCCACCACTGCTGCATGCACAAAGGCCAGCTCATTGTCGCATGTGCATGCGTGCCAGAAATCCAGAAGGGCCATGCTGCCCGTGCCAGGAGACATGGCTCCATGTGCCACCTTGGGCACATGAGCCATAGGTTCACAATCACAGCCTTACACCATTTCAGCCAAATGGCTATCCAATGTCTTCTTAAAACCTCCAGGGTTGGAGCACCAATAACGTCTGGAAGGAAGCCATCCCACTGACTTAATTGTTTTAACTTTCTTCTTATTTCAAGGTTGGTTCTCTCCTTGATTAGTTTCTATCCATGTTTCTTGTCCTGCCTTCAGGTGCCTTGGGTAATAGGTTGAGTCCCTCCCTCTATTTTTTGTGTCAAGCCCTCAAATATTGGGACACTGCTATCTTGTCACCCCTGGTCCTTCTTTTCACAGCAACGGTCATAACTATGAACCAGTTGCCAAGCATCTGAATTTTGATCACACGATCATGGGGCTGCTGCAAAGGTCGTAAGTGTGAAAAAATGGTTATGTCTTTTTTTCAGTGCCGTTGTAACTTTGAACAGTCACTAAATGAACTGTTGTAAGTCGAGGACTATCTATAACTGACACATTAGCCTGACTGAGAGGTGAAATGGACTGCTTTACTGTGGAATTGGGAAATTCTAAATTAGGGAATGTGTGATTTTTCCTTCATAGCAGTTATCTAATTGTGCCCAAGCATAAACCTTTGCTTTGAGAGAGATGGTTCGTTATTTTTATTTTTGAGGTATTTTCATGGAATGGAATGGAATGGAATAGAATAGAATAGAATAGAATAGAATTCTTTATTGGCCAATGTGATTGGACACACAAGGAATTTGCCTTGGGTGCATATGCTCTCAGTGTACATTCATCAAGAATCATAAGATACAACACTTAGTGATAGTCGTAGGATCCTAAATAAGCAATCAGAAAGGAGCAAAAAAATAAAATATTGATGCAGGTTGGAAGCCAAAGGGACAAAAGCAGTTGAGAAGCAAAGAAGGTTTTATGAAATATTCTTTGGTTTCAAAAGTTTTCCATTTTCCCCACTTTGCAATATGCAGAATATCCCAGAAGAAGAGAAGTTAATCTGTTTATGTCATTTTCCTTTCGTCTACAACGTAGCAATCAAGAGGGAAATACTTTATTACATGTCCTGTGTTCTACAAGAGGTAAAGAAGTAAACCATTCTTGCTTATTAGAGAGGTGGTCGGATTTCTCTTGTTTTCAAAAGAACGTGCAATTTTTTCCCCATGCAAAAAAAATTGGGCTTTGGATAGGAAAGTGGAAAAGTGTTTGGGAAAAGACTGATCAAGAATTTGCTTTGGGGAGAGTGGCATACCATTTGTGTAGAACAGTCTTTTACAACCTTGGAAACTTTAAGAGGTATGGACTTCAGTTCCCAGAATTGGAGTCCACACCTCTTAAAGTTGCCATAGGTTGGCCTAGTGCAGAGGTGTCAAACTCAAGACCCAGTGGCCAGATCCAGCCTGTGGGGTGCTTAAATCTGGTCCGCAGCCCCAGCCTGCAAATATTAAAAGACTGGCCCATGGTGCCTCTGCTGGCCAAAAGCGGACCACATGGACACCCCATGGCCCATTTTTGGCCTCCCCGGCCTCCAGCAGCATTCTGCTCACCATGGCCACGTCCACCCTGCTTACATCCACCACAGCCCCCCACCCCACACCCAGCCCTCAGAGGTCAAACACAACCTTGATGCGGCCCTCAATGAAACCAAGTTGGACTCCCATGACTTAAGAGTCTTGACAATGAGTCCCTTTGTATCTTATGGACGAAGCCCCCAATTTATTTGCTTGTTTATATTTTCACCATCCAAAATGTGATATGGAGTAAAACTCCCCCCACCATAATCAGCAGTAATATGACCACAATTGAGCCCAAAATCTCTGTTGCTTAAATGAGACATTTGTTTAAGGACGTTTTCCCCCATTCTAACTTTTCTTGCCGCAATAGTTAAGTGAATCACTGCAGTTGTTTAGTAACACGGTTGTTAAGTGAATCTGGCTTCTCCATTGACTTTGTTCGTCAGAGGGTCGCAAAAGGTGATCACATGACCCCGGGACACTGCAACTGTCGTAAGTATGAGTCAGTTGCCAAGCATCTGAATTTTGATCACGTGGCCATGGGGATGCTGCCTGCGATGGCCATAAGTGGGGAAAACATTCATAAGGCACATTTTTCAGTGCTGTTATAACTTTGATCAGTCACTATATGAACTAATGTTAAGTCGAGGACTACCTGTAAAGACAAAACAACAGAAAGAAGCAAGCAAATAATGAATATTGCAGGAACCTCCATGCAACCCCTTTTTCCTGCCACTTTTCCTGCAGTGGAGATTTAAGGAAATGTCCCAAAGGTACTTTTCTTTCAAGAAGCAACTGGACTTTCTGGCTTTCTTTTGGAAGACATTTCGCTTCTCATCCAAGAAGCTTCTTCAGCTCTGACTGAAGAAGTCACCATCCAGTCAGAGCTGAAGAAGCTTCTTGGATGAGAAAGCTGCCTCTTGAAAAAAGCACCTTTGGGAGAGCCATGAACTGGATGACTGAGAATCTCTATAGACATTTAAGGAAATGGTTGAATGCTGTTAGGATATTTGAGGAGAAAATGCTGAAATATAAACACCATCATCTGAATTGCCTTAAAAGCCTTTGATTTGCTTACATTTCTTCTATGATAAAATATGAAAAATGTTGATTATCTCTTATCCCTCTGGACATCTCCAGTATTTAAAAAATAAAGCTTATTATGAATTGTGCGATTCGAGGCTGAGAAAAAGTGACCTTCCAGAATATCCTATCTTTACTCTGAAAGTACGACGCCACTTCCTCATTGAAGACACCTGGCACAAGCTTAGTATAACAGAAGACATCTACCTGAAAAAGTACCTGCGGGTGAGCTACCTGTGATCTTTTGATGCAGTTACCTGAGTTTTGAACCTGAGAAGTTTCTGGCATAGCCTTCAAAATGGGAACTGCATTTTTTAAAATCTATCCATAAAGTGTTTGTTTGTTTCTATCACAGTTATACAGATAGTCTTCAACTTACAACAACAACTGAGCCAACATTTTTTTTAAAATCCCGTTTTTTATTAGGTTATAAGGATTTTCTGAGGCCCCTCAGCTTCCGGAGCCTGTGACAGAAATCACTGCGTGGCAGTTAGAAACTGCTGCACGGTGTTTTCTTGCCACATGCACGGCCGCGCAGCCGTGCACCTTAGAGGGAACATTATAGACTAGGGGTGTCAAACTCAAGGCCCATGGGCCAGATCTGGCCCACAGGATGCCCACAGGGCTGACCTAGCAATAGCAAAGGACCGGCCTGCGGTGCCTCTGCTAGTAAAAATGAGGCATGGAGGGAGCACCCCTTTTTGGCTGGTAGAGGGCTATCAAAACTAAAAACAAAACAAAAGAGAAATGTTTCCCCTTTTGCATTTGAGCATGCAAGAAGGGGCAGGAAAGGAGAAAGGGAAAGGAGAAAAACAAAGAAAAAGATGGGAAGAGAGCAAGGAAAGAAAAACAGGGAAAGAGGGGAAGGAAGAAGAAATTAGAATAAATAGGGAAGGACAAAGAAAAAAAGGAAGGAAGGAAGGAAGGAGATTACAATGAGAGTGAGGTAGTCTCAGGGAAGTCCTGCTTTAGCACTTGACCATCACAGGTGCCCCCCCCCCCAACACGAGTCCCATGTCCACCACCTCTCTGCCCTGACCCTCCAAGGTCTAATACAACCCTGATGTGGCCCTCAATGAAATCAAGTTTGACACCCCTGCATTAGATCAAAAAGGGAAAGTTCTGGTTTCATTTTTATCTCCCTTTTCAGAATTTTCTGTATTAAAATATGAATCATACTCCTTTTTTTTTTACTTTATCACATTTATCACCCATTGATGATAAAAAGTCCCTTTATTTTCACACTTCCAATATTCATTTGACATACCTTTATAAATCTTATATAACTTGTCTGGTGTTAAATATCTACGATACATGATCTTATAGAAATTCTCTTTTAGATTATAATTTAATCCAAATTTCCTTTTCCACGGAATCATACTGTTTTACAATTCATATTCATTTCTGACTGAGCCCACAATTTCGGTTGCCAAGTTGTTAGGTAACTTTTGCCCCATTTTATGACGTTTCTTGGCACAGTTGTAATTGTTAAGTTAGTAACAGTTGTTAAGGGAACCTATCTTCTCCATTGACTTGACTCCATTGATCACATGACCCCAGGATACTGCAACCTTCATAAATGAAGACCAGTTGCTAAGCAACTGATTTTCGATCATGTGACCGTGGGGATGTTGCAATGTTCATAAATGTGGAAAGTGGTCATAAGTTACAACAATTTTGAATGGTCATTAAATGAATGTTGTAAGTCAAGGACTACCTGTGTTTTGCCTTAATTCTAAGAAACTAGACACAATGTAGAGGTTGAAGGTCACCTCTAATTTTTCTGCACCTAACAGCAGTGGAATAGCTTGGCTGAGTGATGGGTCCAAAATTAGCCAAAGTGTTCAAAGAACATGAAATCATTTTGACCTTCTGCAAATTCAGAGCTTTTCTGTTATTCACTAAAGCAATTCAACATTCTTCATCATCTGAAGAAGGATGTTTCTGTTTCACTTCTTTCATACAATTCTTAAAACTACAACTTCTCAAATTTTTCAGAATCTTGAGTTGCCTGGGCATTTCCCATGTCTGTTCAGAAACCTTGGGGACCCTTGAAAAGAAGATTTTGAAGCAGGTGGGAGGGGGATTATGATAGGGAACCATAGAGAGGCAGCTTCATGTATAGTGGTGGGATTCAAACTTTTTACTACCGGTTCTGTGGCCCTGGTGTGGCGTGGCATGGTGGGCATGTCAGGGGAAGGTTACTGTAAAATCCCCATTCCCTCCCAATCAGCTGGGACTCTGGAGGCAGCGAATAGATGGGAACAAGGCTAGCCAGAAATAGTATTTACTGGTTCTCCGAACTACTCAAAATTTCTGCTACTGGTTCTCCAGAATGGTTCACCAACAAAAGGGCGAACGACAAAAGCGCGCCCGACTAAACCGCGGTGACAAAACCGCGAGTTCTAAAGCGTGCCGACGAATGAGCGCTGCAGCGCGCTGACAAGTGCGCCAACAGAAGCGCGCTGTAAACCTAAACCTAACCCTAAACCTAACCCTAACCCTAACCCTAAACTTAACCCTAACCCTAACCCTAACCCTAACCCTAACCCTAACCCTAAACTTAACCCTAACCCTAACCCTAAACTTAACCCTAACCCTAACCCTAACCCTTACCTTAACTTAAATCGCGCTTCTGTCGGTGCGCTGTTGTCAGCGCGTTGATGACGTCGCGTTGATGATGTCACAGTTTTAGCGCCACGCTTTTGTCAGTGTGCTTTTGCCGTGCGCTCATTTGTCGGGTCACGCTCCAGAACTGGTCAGAACCTACAGAATATCACCTCTGCTCATGTAACTTTCTGAGATCTGCTTCCAGCCATTGCTCTAATGGGGCACAAATGAGATTACTGGATGAAGACTAAGCACAATTCTTAACCTCTGCTTAGGGGCTTTTATGGACACTGATTCCTCAATTGTCTTCTCTCAGTGAAGACAACAGATGCCTTGAACTATCCCAAAGGTGCTTTTGCAAAAGTCAACTGGAGTTCCTTGGTTGTTGTTTTTTCTTCATTTTCCAAAAAGAAAAACCAAGAAAGCCCAGTTGCCTTCTGGAAAAGCACCTTTGGAACAAACATGACCTGGATGATTAAAAATCTCCATGGACATTCTTTGGACTATTTTTCCTTTCTTCTTCACTTGTTTTGGCAGGTTCAATTTGAAAAGGAAATGGTTGGATATGGAGGTACAGGTTACCTGGTGGAATTCTTTTCAGAAGTGTTTGAGAGGCTGGCACAGCCAGAATATGGGATGTTTATGTATTGTGAACCGTGTTCCCCAATGTGGTTTCCTACCAAGGTAAGTTTATCAGACCCAACTCCAGTTCAAATGAACTCAATTCATCAAGATGATACATACCAACCCTGCCCCATGAGGTGGGATATTGGATCTTAATGTGGAAAATATGTGCAAGTTGGATTTGTGAAGTTCTACACCTGGTTTTTTGCTCATTGGAAAAAAATTGTCTGGGAAACTTCAAAACATCTGAGGGATTATGAGGATTTGTAATCCCAACACCTCTTGAGGGCCTAAATTGTGGGAAAGATGCCTTCAGGGACTAGAAAATTTGAGCTGAATGAAAGGAAGCATTTAGCTGCTCTGCAATTTGCACATTGATAAAGAGCAGCAATTTGAAAATAAGTTTGATGTCTTACAGGGTAATATAAGAAGTCTGGCAGGAAGAGATAAGACTTTTGATAAGGTCACACTGTTTCTCCATTGCCCTTAGCTCTGGGAAAATACAGATTAATTCCTAGATGCAGAGAAAAACAAGAGAGCCAATTTTATGTAATAGTTAAAGTAGCAGGCTAGAAATCTAGAGCCTGTGAGTTCTAGTCCTGTCTTAAGCCTGAAAGCCAGCTGAGAACGGAGTAGGTACATATGTTCATCACCTTGACTTAGCTATAAAAATAAGGAAGGCAAGATAAATAAAGTAGGCTCTAGCAGAATATCAAAGTGCAACTAAAGAAACGTTGTGGTGATGTTCTCTTGCTGTTTTGTTTTTGCAGCCTTCTGTGGAAAAGAATAAATACTACCTTTTTGGTATTCTCTGTGGACTCTCAATAGCCAACCAAGTCACTGCCTACCTACCTTTCCCACTTGCTGTCTTTAAAAAGCTGCTTAACAAGAAGCCAACTCTCAATGATGTGAAAGAGCTATGCCCTGTGATAGGAAGGTAAATGAATTCAGTCCTATCAAGTTACTAGGGACATTTGGGTCTTAACTGATTGTATCCAGTCGTTGCACTCACCCTACAACTGACAAAACCATGTTTCTGTGTCAAAGAATGGGCCAGAAGGAATGTGGTTTAAAATGACTTGGCCAAGGTGTAGAGATCAGAAAATCATTTGTCATTTCTCCTCTCATCCCTTCTGCAGTAGGAGGCTTCTCTTGATTTGAGTTGTCATAACGAAGTAACCTAGAGGAGAACACAGGTGTCACACTTGCGGTGTCACGTTGTCATCGTGATGTTTTGTGACATTTTTTCCCCTTTGTGGAGCTGGGGTGGGCATGGCCTGCCCATAATGCATCCAGCCCACAGGCTGACACCTCTGGAGTAGAAGATCCCCAGTTACATAGCTGTAATGGCTGACAGAGGAAGTGCTCTCTATCCATAACCAAAGGCAAGAAGGAAGGAAAAGATTGAGACCTATCTGCTTTTTTCTCTTAATGGATCTCCTTAGACTCCCATTTCTCTATTAGTGTGGAAATGATTCCTTAAATTTCCTTTTAAAATCACCACCTCTCTGTAAGCACACAGATTTTTTTCAATTTTTCAGAGAAGCAAGGATAATAACCCACAGATTTATGACAAACGTTTATTTATTCCAAAACATGTTTACAAATATAGTAGCCATCACATATGTCTTCTGAACTGTCTAGGACAGGGGTGTCAAACACAATTTCATTCAGCACCGTATCAGGGTTCTGTTTAACCTTCGGGGGGGGGGGGAGTCAGATGTGGCCAGAGGGACGTGACCAGCCTGATGTCACTCATGTTGGGGATGTTTGTGGTGGCCCAAACGCTTTGCCAGTGAAAACGGAGCTCCATTTTCTCTGGCAGAAGGTTATACGGGGCTGTTGCGCGGCCCTCCTGAGCTCTGTTTTTGTTGGCAGAGACACTGCGGCCTGTCCTTCTCTGTTTCTAGGGTAGCCCCACAGGCCAGATCTAAGCACCCCGTTGGCCAGATCTGGTCCACAGGCCTTGAGTTTGACACCTCTAGTCTAGGAGAAGGAACGTTCTTTTTTGCCCATTGTAACTGGTGTCTCAGCTTAGTTTAGTAAATCCCAGTACAACCCAAATCCCAATAGAAGCATGTCCCCTATTTGGCCTGGAAAGAGGGTATTCCCCACTAGCTTAGTTTTTAAAATTATCTGGACCCAAAGGTTTTTCTGGAGCAGTCATGCAAATATCTTCTTTGCATCTTCTCATCAAATACTTGACTATCTGGCTCTATCTAACCATTCCAGCCCCATCAATAGCAATAGCAGTTAGACTTATATACCGCTTCATAGGGCTTTCAGCCCTAAGCGGTTTACAGAGTCAGCATATTGCCCCCACAGTCTGGGTCCTCATTTTACCCACCTCGGAAGGATGAAAGGCTGAGTCAACCCTGAGCTAGAGAGATTTGAACCGCCGAACTGCAGCTTAGCAGTCAGCTGAAGTGGCTGCAGTACTGCACTCTAACCACTGCGCCACCTCGGCTCACTAGATATGATAGTTCAAAAGGGGCAAACTTGAGTCTATTTATGGTTGCATGGGTCGGTCTAGAAATCATGTTCATATTCTCGAGCTTATAAAAATGTGAAACCATTCCAGTATGTATTTTTGATTGGCAATGTTTTAATATCTGCTGAAAGAACTTCACATAATATTTTATTTTCCATTTCCTTTTGTTTTAAGGAATTTGCAGAGAGTTCTCGAGTATGAACATGATGATATGGAAGATGCGTTTGGGCTATGTTATTGTGTGAGTACCTGCCAAGTCTCTGCATCCTTTCATGATGCCTCCCCAAATGCTTAATAACTCGGAATAGGTATTAAAAATGGAAGAAAACCAGGGCTGGTAAAATCAGTTAAAAGGTGGAAAAGTTTACCTTGTTGCAAGTGAACAATTTAAGCTGGAATAAATAGGTGAATGATGCTAGAGACATCATTCTGAGTCTTGTCTTGAGGAAAAGGTTGTCTTTCAGAGGCATAGATCAAGATGGCATCAATGATAGTTTAATCCAAGCTCAGTTTGGTTTTTTTTATATGCATCACATTTTTTTTACCATATCCTGCAGACACACTTGGGCCCTCCAGAGAAGAGCCACAAAAGGCTGAAATCTCATTCACACAACACATTAAGTCATAAGCTGATTTGTTTAGGGTTGGTATGCTATGTGAATTCAGCTGTTATGGTTCATGACCTTGTTATAAAGTTTGATCGTTGTCTGAGTCTTCTTAGTTATTCAGTAAAATGCAGTTATGGGAAACCATGGTTTGAGACCATGTGTGAAATGGTCAAAGCATTATTCAAACTGTGTCATTGGATGAAACTATTGATGCCAACTATCCGACATAAATAGAAGGTCTTGACATTCTTCATTGTTCAGTACAGAGACTTTACTAACACATTAATTTTAGCTTTAACAGATTTGCCTAACCTGCAACAATTTTATTTTTCAGATTTCCTGGGACAGCATGGATGTAGACTTGATTGAAAATGGCATTTTGACAGCTGTAAACCAGGCCAATAAGTATGTAATAATGACTCTCCTTTTATTTCCTCTTTCAATATTCCATTCTTTGCATTTTCAAAAACAAACCAATTGCATAAATATCAGCAAGTTTAATCTCTTTATATTCATTTTCCACTTCAATTTTTTGGATTTCAATCCCCTCATTTTGCTTTTGATAAACATCGTCAATTTTTTCATCATATTTTGCTGTTAGATGCTCCAAATATTCCAGTTTTTCTTCTATTCTCTCATTTGTATTTGATAATTTTAGTAATTCTGAAAATATTGTTTGCAAGGTTAAGACCTCTATATTCTTTTGACATTGTGCCATCTTGAGAAACACAGCTGCTCTCTCTTGGAAGATTATTAAAGTTAAAGCATGGATTCACAAAAGCTGTTGTTTCCACTCTTCTCTGGTTGAAAACACGCTTCGAAGGGACATCTGGCTTCCCTTCCTATCGCTCTGTAACCAAGCCATAACAACAAACCGTGAAGAAAAAAAGGGTTCCGTTTGAATACACAAAGCTTCGATCAACAAAACCTCCCAGCATTCGAGCAGCGTAGCACTGTTAAAATGTTTCTTTTTTATATCTATTTTGTATTTCAAATTAGGAAAAGAGGTCCAATCTTTAAATGAATTAAAAAAAAATACCCACAGCAATGAAAGAGGAAAGCTTTGGTCTATAAATCACAGAGAGTCACAAAGAAAAAGTAGAAAAAGAAGACTTAATCCATCTATTTTAAAAGGCTTGTAAAGATTCCATCCATGAAGATAGTATTTAAAAAAGTGAGATAACCACTGTCCAGAACCGTTATAAATGTAACTTTGCCGCTTGATTCTTCTATTCTTCAATTTAAATCAATTTTTAGGTTTTTATAGGCAGTCTCTTTTTTAAAACAATAAAGATTCCTCACCAGCTGGAAACACTTTCATTTTCCATTCCTTCCATTTTGGAGCCACCCTGACCTCATCAGACTTGGCTGGATTTTTTGTCACCGGTTTGAAGAACTTCTCTTGCTTCTTTTTGGGGAGTTTGCGATATCCTCGAGATCAGCAAGACGTATTCTTCCTGTTCACTGTCTCTTCGGGACAGTTTAGATCCGTTTGGACCCCCCAGTGACAAAAGTGTCGACTGCGATCTCTGAGCAATGAAATAGCACGTTGTGTCGTTGTGATTTTGGCCCCTCCTCTCCGGTTGAAACTCTCCCTGATCAGTTTCCATCCTTTCAGGTGCCTTGTAAAATAGCTTGACCCCTTCCTCTCTGTGGCAGCCCCTCAAATATTGGAACACTGCTATCATGTCTCCTCTGGTCCTTCTCTTCACTATTGTAGCCACACCCAGTTCCTGTAACTGTTGTAGACCTATGTCTTATTTGTTTGTCCCTCTTTTCATTTTTTTTGTACTTGTCCTTTTTGTCTTTCAATTTGTCAGAGAAATCTTTGTGCAGCCATTCTGGCTTCTCAGATTTCTTGTTTTTTCTTCCTCAGTGGTATTGTGCTGGTCTGGGCTTTTATTATCATATTTTTCAGAGTTTCCCAAGATTCTTGAGTTGTTTTCCCCTTTAGGATTTTCATCCAAGGAATCTTTCCCAAGTTCTCTCTGAGTTTATTAAATCAGCTCTTTTAAAATCTAAGACTCTGGTATCTTTGTTCTATTGCTTGTATTTGCATTATGTTGAATTCTAGTATAACATGGTCACTCACCCAAGGTTCCTACAGTTTCAACTCCCTCTATCACTTCTCTGTTTGTAAGAATTAAGTTAAGTTGTGGCTGTTGCAATATCCCTGGGGTCATGTGACCATGAACAGGGCACCTGCCTTATGATTACATCAGAGCCAGCCACTGTCAGGTGATCAGCAATGGCAATCTTCCCTGACACCTTCCCACAAGCAACGTCAATGGGAATTTGGTTGCAAGTCACTTCCTTATGCTGCTCCTACCACTTCTTCTCCCTAGCACCTGGCCACATCTCTTATTACCCCAGAGCACTACATACCCAAAACCAGGGGTGGGTTCCTGCCAGTTCTAACCTCTTTTATAGAAGAGATTCCACAAATCTACAGTGCCGTTTAGAACCGGTTCCAGCTCCCTCCCCCCGTCCATCCGGACATCATCAAGATGAAGAGCGAGAGGAGGAATTCTGGGAGTTGAAGTCCACAAGTCTTAAAGCTGTCAAGTTTGAACATCCCTGTTTTATTTTTCTAAAGGGTTAAGGGGCAAGGGTCTTGTAACTAGACAGCTTTAAGACTTGCGTGCTTCAAATGCCAAAGTTTCTGAGCCAACATTTTGGTTGCTAAGCAAGAGCATTGTTAAGTGAGTTTCACCACATTTTACAAGTTGGCCTGCCCACCCAGTCACATGACTGTTAACCATGCCCACTCAGTTACATGACCGCCAAGACACTCCCACTCGGTCACATGGCTGGCAAGCCACTCCCACAAAGCAGGCCACACCTACAGAAGAGGTTCTAAAAAAATTTGAAACCCACCACTGCCCAAAACCCTTGCCAGCTTGCCCATGCTCCTTGGCACTGACTTGTGCCCGATGCCAGCTTGCTTGTGGCACCCATCCCCACACTCCTTACCCAGTATTATTCCTGCTTAAAGACCCAAGAGGGGCTGGAGTTACGACAACAAACGGAACTTCAGGATTACCATTGCTAACTAAAATGCAACAAATCCAGTCTTTTAATTCTTATTTCTTTATAAAATTTTAGGCTTGTTCGCTTTCAAAGGCCTAAATGTTGAGTAATATATGCATTTTTTGCCTTGTGGTACAAAGACTTAACCTCCAACTAATTCTTGTAAATATTTAATAATGTGAAAATATATTATATTAACAAATAAATGTAAACAGGTACCGTAGTTTTAGATGTAACCCGCGTTAACCCAATTTTCCCAAAAGAGATCTGATTTTGAACCCTGATAAATTTATTTAAAGACCTTGAAAAAAAATGAGTCCTATTTTCTACTTTTTAAAGGAAAGACTATGTTGACAAATACGTCGATTATATATTCAACAAATCAGTGGATGATGTTTTCAGTGAGTTCAGGAGAGGATTTTACAAAGTCTTGGATGAACAGATAGTTGCCATTTTTGAGCCTGAACAACTGATGGAAGTGGCAATTGGAAATGCCAATTATGATTGGGATTTGTACGAAAAGGTAAGTGGATGGATAGCAAAGGTTCTGACCAGTTCTGGAGAACTTGTAGAGGAAATTTTGAATAGTTCGGAGAACTGGTAAATACCATCTCTGACTGGCCCTGTCCCCATCTATTCTCTGCCTCCTGAGTCCCAGCTGATTGGAAGGAAATGTGGATTTTACAGTATCCTTCCCCTGCCACACCCACTAAGCCATTCCAGAACCACCAATCCACGCCCATAAAACCGGTAGTAACAAATTTTTAATCTCACCACTGATGGAGAGATGCATTTTATGACAAGGACCTTTATGAGGAGGGGTGATTTGAGGGGTGGAACTATGCCCTTAGCTAGAGCATAATTTTCAATTGGCATGGATAGGGTTTGGTAAATGGGATTAATTTTTCTCCATCACAACTCCTAGCTTATCAAATAAGTGAATGATAGAATTCCCTGGATGGTATTTAGGAATTTGAGCATGGCTGCACATAAAGCTACTAAAGCTTTTTTTCTTTTTCTTTTCTTTTTCTTTTTTCTTTCTCTCTTTCTTTTTCCTTCCTTCGCTTCCTTCTTTTTCTTTCACTGCTTTTCTTTTCTTTCTCACTGTTCAAGTGACTGAGTGGCTTATAGAATGATAGATGCATATAATATGATGGGTGATTTAGTTTTTTTATTCTTATTGGTTCTTGATTTTTTTGCACATTGACTGATTATTCTTACAATGAAGAATGCTGAGTATTGCGGCATATACAGCTCAACGCACCCAACCATAGAGATGTTCTGGGAAGTTTTTCATGAGCTGAGTTTGGAGGATAAAAAACGTTTTCTAGGTAAGTATCTGTATGTGACTACTTCATTGCTCCTCTAAAGATCTTTTAAAACAGATAGTCAAGGAATTGAAATGATAACTGAGAAGCACCTCTATACAGGTAGTCCTCAACTTACAACAGTTTGTTTAGTCACTGTTCAAAGTTACAACAAAATTGAACAAAGTGACGTATAACCATTTTTCACACTTAACACCGTTGCAGTATCCCTATGTTTACAGGATTTACATCTGCATGCTTGACAACTGCTTCATATTTATGACGGTTGCAGTTTCCCAGGGTCATGTGATCCCCTTTTGCGAACTTCTGACAAGCAAAGTCAAGGGGGAGGCCAAATTCACTTAACAACCATGTTACTAATTTAACAACCGCAGAGATTCCTTTAAGAAATGTCACAAGGAAAGTCATAAAACGGGGCAAAACTCATTTAACAAAGGTCTCGCTTAAGAACATAACTTTTGGGCTCCATTGGGGTCACAAGCTGAGGGCTACCTGTAATATACGGCTGGATCACTACAATTTATCCCAGTAGGGCAACAGATGTTTTATTAAATCCTTTTGGAGGCAATATTAACCTGAGCCAAAGAATCCCATGTTCTTAAATCTGTCTATGTTCCCCCTAATGTTCTCTGTTGAACTGATGATTTCCCCTTTCTCTAGTGTTTGTGGTCGGAAATGACAGGATCCCTGTGACAGGAATGAAATTTTGGAAGATAAGAATTTCTCCACATGACTCATCCTCAGAGGATTGTATCCCTGAGGCCAGGACCTGTGGGCATCTTATATTGCTGCCAATTTACTCAACAAAACAAAAACTGGAGGAGAAGCTTCTTCAAGCGATCGACAACAATCGTGGCTTTGGCAGATTCGCGCCCGGAGTCTGAAACAGAAACTTGAAGATGCCACCTTGGAAGCTGTAGCCTATACATACATACATACTTACATACTTACATACATACATACATACATACATACATAAACATACCTACATACATACATGTGATCTCCGGAACTTAAAATATATTATCCACTTAGCTTTCGTTAGCCTCTGCTAACATTGTCAGGGTGTAAAAACTACCATTGAAGAGATGTTTGCCTTTATACATCATTGATCAATTTGGCCATTGTGCGCCTGATAGGCCCATCTACCCACCTCCCACCTGTAATTAGCTCTGCCTGTTTTTACTCCAGACATATTAATCGATCGACCGTGATCTTGTAACAATGAGGCTTGTTCCTCATTGTTCGTGTTGATTACAGCTCGAGGCAGTCCTGGTGGATTCCTCTGCATTTGACCCGGGCTGGCTATGTCTCCGCAGAACAAATCTGCATGTCTAAAAGGGGAGAGGTACTGTCGATATCTATTCCCAGATAAAAATCAGTCTGTACTCATTCTGTAGGATATTTCCCGGTGCCTCAATGCTTGGTAAGCCTGCAGCAGGTTGATATGTCTATTAGTGGAGTTACTGTTGGAAAACCAGGCTTCTTTCAATAGGCCCCCTTTATTTGCATCGTGGGCAACAAGTTCAGCCTCTTGAATAATTGAACATGTGATTGTGCTCCTTCATATGTGCCCAGATCTGGGAGCGCTGTTCTTTGCGCCAGACAGCCAGTAGTCTGTAGCCACTTAGCCATTTCCACTACGTAGTTGCTTGCATAATTATGGCAGTTAATGCAATAAGCCACCTAGGATGCCTCTTTTTGGATAATGTTTCTTTTGGGTGCATCACTCTCATTCTCAGAGTTTGATCCGGTTTGACCCAGCATGCTGAAAGGATGCGTGTCACAGTTTCGGATACCCCTCATATATATGGCAGCACCTTCCATGCAGATGTCCCACTTGCACCCTCAATGGGCTGGCAGGGGCCAGAGAGAATGTCATTAAAGCAACATCGGACAGCTCAGCGTCATTCCTTGGGGATGAGCAGCCCAAACTGTGTGCGATAGGGAAGGAAGCAACAGGAGCTAAGCCTCCATCAATTAACATGTCTGAAGTAAAAATGACAGAGCTAATTACAGGTGGGGAGGCAGGTAGATGGGCCTATCATGCGTGCAATGGCCAAATTGATCAATGATTCATAAAGACAAACATCTCTTCAATTGTAGTTTTTACACAATGTTAGCAGAGGCTAACGAAAGCTAAGTGAATAATATGTTTTACGTTCCGGAGATTGCAATGCCTCTCTCTTCTTTTATAGCTACACCTGGTACTCGCATTTTTAGAATAGTTTGCTATATACAGTATATTTATATACTGTATTTATATATATTTATTTTCATATAGATTCATATATTTCCTATATATTTCATACATTTCATATAGATCCTCCCTCTCTCTCTCTCTCTCTCTCTCACATACACACACACACACACACATATACACACACACACACACACACACGAATCTGGTTATGTCTGAAAATACTCCTAGAATAGATTATCTTATTCCTAATCATGTACTAGATCTTAAGAGTTTTAAAGAATATTTTAGAATACTTTTTAATTACCAGTGACCAAGAATTGATTCAAACCTGACCACAGGTATCGTCTGACATCTTGGATGCTGACGGATATTGAAGGGAAAAGTTAAAATGTTATTGAAAATGCCCATTTGCAATTTGGATTGTAAGAAGCTATTGGACAAATTGCTGCTGAATTTCTATATTCCTGTTAATATTATGAAATCTGGGAGTGAGTTGAGGGGAGGAGTGAAAAAACTGGCTAATCTTGAATTGGTGGTGGGAAGGAAGCAGCTGAGATTCCCCCCAAAAAGTTGTGTGTTTTTATAGTACAGTGCTTCAGGGGCAATTGATTTGATTTTTAATGGGGGCAATTATTTAAACCAATTTCATGGCCTTTTAGGTTTCCTCCATGTAAGTAAGAGTTCACCTTTTGAGTAAAGTAAGAATTAGATGTCACAGGGGACATCAGGATTTTAAAGATGGTGGGGCATGGCCAAAAAAAAGGTTGGGAACCACTTATAGAGTAGATAGTGCATTTGTCTGATGATATACCTGTCTATAGGTGAGCAGCAATAAACATATCATTCTGATCAGCTCTGTGTGTTGTTTCTGATTTCTTTGTCTGGCTGCCAGTCCTTCAAGATCAGACTAGGAATCTGGTATGAGCCACGATGGCGCAGTGGTTAGAATGCAGTACTGCAGGATACATCTGCTGGCTGTCAGCAGTTCGAATTTCACCAGACTCAAGGTTGACTTAGCCCTCCATCCTTCTGAGGCGGATAAAATGAGGACCCAGATTGTTGGGGACAATATGCTGACTCTGTAAACTGCTTAGAGAGTAAAGCACTGAAGCGGTATATAAGTCTAAGTGCTATTGCTGTTGCACCTTCAGATCAGAGGTGGGTTTCTACCGGTTTGGACCAGTTCGGCTGAATAGGTAGTAACTCAGCCCGACATGTGATCGAACAGGTTCTATCCTCGGCGGCGCCATTATTATTTTCTGTTCTGCACATGCGCAGAACAATCCTCATTGAAAAAATGTAATTTCCCCCCGTTTTTTAATGTGCGCATGTGCAGATCTTGTGCAAATACGCACAAAATTTTTCAGGCAGCGAACAGGTAGTAATGCTGGCAGGAACCCCATCTCTGCTTCAGATGCGCGAGAGAAGGCATACGACACAACTGCTTACCTGCACCCGTTTCGTTTCAGGTTCTTCAATCTCACCACATTTTTTAAGATCCAAATCTCCAATATGTTGCAAATCTGCCATTCACATGGGGTTGCCCCAAACTGTTCCAGTCGACAAAGCCACCACATTTCCTGATTCTTAAAAAGAAAAACATAAAATAACAGCTACCATCATGCATGTTATGGTTCTACAAACAATTCGCACAATAATTATAGAATTCTAGCAAATCATCCCATTTCTACAACTTCAAAGACATCTCTTTAAAATTAGGAGGGGGGGAATTAAGCCCATATTTTGAACAGGTACCTTCTCATCCTTTCGTGCTTTGGTGTATGATCAATGGTCAGTTTCTCGGCTTGTGCTTATTGTTATTGATATGTATGTCAGTACTATTTTATTACAAAGAGAGAGAAAGACAAATCTTGCAAGCCTGAATGTGCTTCCCCCGTCCTCCTTTTACCTTTGTGAAAACTAGGTTTGTCTGAGATTACATTCCTGCCCTGGATGCAGGTTTATTTCATCTGACCACTGTCTTTGATAGCCACTCTTCCTTCCTCAAGCCATTCCCTCTGCTCCCTACAATTCCACATCATTCAGCAGTTGATGGCAGAAGAATTTGAGAAGACCTGATGAGAATGGGGTGGGAAATGAAGTGATGTGTGATTTAGTCACAGACTTGGAAGAGATGTATAGACAAGAAGAAGTAGGTTGTGAAAGGACAGAGTGGAGACGATAACATTCTTCCACAAGCCTTTTTTTTTACTGTAGTGTTTAATGTTGATGGAGGCAATGGAATTTGTGAAGATGTGGACATTCCTAAGGTGGGTTGCTAATGTTTTTACCAGGCAGCAGTCTCTATTTTTGTAGAGCTGATGCTTTTTGGGGGGACCCTG
Source organism: Thamnophis elegans (assembly GCF_009769535.1). Lineage (NCBI taxonomy): Eukaryota > Metazoa > Chordata > Lepidosauria > Squamata > Natricidae > Thamnophis > Thamnophis elegans. The sequence goes on from NC_045549.1 coordinate 14,254,120, forward strand.
GAGGAGATGAAGTTAGACAGAGGTTATCCCCTATAGCTCGAGGCCAATATATGCAGGGAGATTGGAAAGTATGAGAGGGCCCTTTGCTCTGTCACCGTGACCCGACAAAAGGGCGAACGAAAAAACTGCGCCCGACTAAACTGCATCGCTGATGTCACCAACGCGGCAACAACAGCCAGCGGGGAGAAAGAAGGGCGCTTTAAATAGCGCGTCGAAAGAAAGCCGATTCAACTTAAGGTAAGGGTTAGATTTAGGGTTAGCTTTAGGGTTAGGTTAAGGGTTAGGGTTAGGTTTAGGGTTAGGTTAAGGGTTAGGGTTAGGGTTAGGGTTAGGTTAAGGGTTAGGGTTAGGTTTAGGGTTAGGTTAAGGGTTAGGGTTAGGGTTAGGGTTAGGGTTAGGGTTAGGGTTAGGTTTAGGGTTAGGTTAACGGTTAGGTTTAGGGTTAGGTTAACGGTTAGGTTTAGGGTTAGGTTTAGGATTAGGTTTAGGGATAGGTTTAGGGTTAGGGGTTAAGTTTAGGTTTAGGATTTACAGCGTGCTTCTGTCTCCGCGCTGTTGTCGCCCTGTTGATGACATCAGCGACGCAGTTTAGTCGAGCGCGGTTTTGTCGTTCGCCCTTTTGTCGGTGAACCCTCAGTCACTGATAACCAAAGAGCCATTACTATAGACTTGGCTTCCAAAGATAGATCTAGAAATACAGACAGGTTTACTCTGTGGATGACATTGGTAAGTAAGCTTCAATGACCCTTTAAAACAAGTGTGTCAAACTCAAGGCTCGAGGGCCGGATCTGGCCTCCAGGGTGTTTAGACCACGCCCATGCCCTTGCAACAGCAAAGGACCGCACCGCGGTGCCTCGCCCAGTGAAAACGGAGCTCCTGGGCCCCATTTTGGCCAACACAGCCTCCTGCAGCCTTCTGCCAGTAAAAAATGCTGATGGGGGGACAGCGTGTGCCCCCCCAGGCTCTGATTTCTCTGACAGAGGGCTAGCAAAACTAAACTAAAAATGAAACAAAAAGAGAAATGTTTCCCCTTTTCCATTTGAGCCTGCAAGAAGGGATAGGAAAGGAGAAAGGGAAAGAGGAAAGACAAAGACAAAGAAGGGAAGATAGGAAGAGAGCAAGGAAAAATAAAGAAAGAGGGAAAGGAAGGAAGTGGAATGAAGAGGGAAGGAAAAAGAAAAGGAAGGAAGGAAGGAAGGAAGGAAGATAGATTATATAATGAGAGTGAGAGAGAGTCAGAGGGAAGTCCTGCTTTGGCCATCACAGCCAGTGGTGAAATTCAATGTTTTTTTACTACCGGTTCTGTGGGCGAGGTGTGGCTTGATGGGTGTGGCATGGCTTGGTGGGCGTGGCAGGGGAAGGATACTGCAAAATCTCCATTCCCACCCCACTCCAGGGGCAGCCAGAGGTGGTATTTGCCAGTTCTCTGAACTCCTCAAAATTTCTGCTATGGGTTCTCCAGAAATCCTACTGGATTTCACTAGATAGATAGATAGATAGATAGATAGATAGATAGATAGATAGATAGATAGATAGACAGACAGACAGACAGACAGACAGACAGACAGACAGACAGATTAGATAGATATAGATATAGATATAGATATAGATATAGAGATAGATAGATAGATAGATAGATAGATAGATAGATAGATAGATAGATAGATAGATATAAATATATAGATAGATATAGATATATAGATAGATATATAGATAGATATAGATAGATATATTTGGGCATAGATATATATATTTGGGCATACCGGGGGTTGTAAAAATCTAATAGATACCTTTCACCCTGGCTTTGCTGATAATGGATAAGAACCTGTGGCCTAATGGCTAAGATGTCTGCCTAGTATGTAACATAGCCCAGGTTCAAATCCCAGTAAGGGTATGGCTAGCTGATGAGAGCTAAATAGCTTGAAATAGATCTATACTAGTCTCCCTTTATTTATTTATCAGCACAAATACAACAAAGATATATAGATATATATACACATAAACACACACACACACACACATATACATACACACACACACATACACACATATATACATACATACATATACATATACATATATGCATTATGCATATACGCATATACCTATACCTATACCTACAAACACACACACACACACACACACACACACATGTTGCATTTGTGCTGATAAATAAATAAAGGGAGACTGCAACACAAATATAACAAAGGCAACAGTAAAAATAATGGCTTTCTGTCTGGATGGTCTCTTGTGATGAGCTGATAGACAGAGAGAGAAAGCAGTATTTGGGCATACCAGGGGTTGTGACACAATACATAAACACACACACACACACACACACACACACACACACACACACACACACACGACATTGAGATTCCCCCCCCCCAAGCCAAACGAGCCGAGGTGGCGCAGTGGTTAAATGCAGCACTGCAGGCTACTTCAGCTGATTGCAGTTCTGCAGTTCGGCTGTTCAAATCTCACTGGCTCAGGGTTGACTCAGCCTTCCATCCTTCCGAGGTGGGTAAAATGAGGACCCGGATTGTTGTTGGGGGCAATATGCTGACTCTGTAAACCGCTTAGGGCTGAAAGCCCTAGGAAGCGGTATATAAGTCTAACTGCTATTGCTATTGCTACTCTGATGCTTCCCTCAATGAAATCGAGTTTGACAGCCTTGCTCTAAAAAGGATACCACTGACCCAGCTGTCCGCAAGAAATACCAGTCCCTCCACTGCCCGCTATCCTGTCAAGAGTGGGAGAAGCTTCTTGGGTGAGAAGCGACAGTCTTCAAAAGGAAGGCGGGGGGGAAAAAGCATGGCAGTCCAGTTGCCTCCTGAAAAAAAAAAAAAGCAACTTTGGTGCAGTCAGTCATGAAACGAAACCGAAACTCGGGAGCCGCGGAAAGCTGAGGGAGCCGCGGCTGCATCCTCGGTTAAAAAAAAAAAGCGCCAACGTCTCCACGACGAATCCAGCGCTTAAGCGACACTCGTGTACCGCCCTTCTTCTGCCAGCCACGGCCCCCCGCCGTCCTTCCACCGAAAGCCGATTCCAGGCACGGACCGCGCCGCAGTTTCGGTTTCCTCGCCAGGCACGCCTTCTCTTACGTTTGGGAAGTCCAGCCGCCCAAAAGCAGCCCGGAGGGAGACAAGACGCGCGTCGTTCTGGAGAACTTGCCCGTTTTTTTTGTTCTCCCCTTTAGGCGATCGGAGGTGAGGATCCTTCAATCATGCCGGGCGCACGGAAGAGACGCTCCGTCTCCGCCGCTGGTTCTCCGGCAGGCTCGGTTTCCAGACCCCCGCGCCGCCTCCGGGAGCCTGAAGGGAAAGTTGCCGAAAAGGTGCGCGAACAGCGATCCCAAGAAGAGGATCGGTCGGATTCTGCCGCGGTCTCTCCGCCGCCCCTCGGACCCCCGTTGCTCTTGTTCCCCAGGGCCGGGGTCCACCGCAGCATCTTCAAAGAGGATCCTGAAGCCGTTTGCCAGATCAGCTGTAAGCAAGGTTACCTAGCGGTGGCGCAGACGCCGAAAACCGTGCATCTTTTCGGCCGGGGGCAAGACGAAGCGCACCAGCCCCTCGTGGAAAGTCACAGTGAGTAGTAGCCGTAATCAAAATGCCTCCAAATCCGGACGGCCGACAGATGGCAGCAAAACCAACCAACCCCCAAACCCTTTTATGTTAGAATATAGAATAAGCTCGAAGGGACCTTGGAGGTCTTCTAGTCCAGCCCCCTGCCCAAGCAGGAGAACCTATACCGATTTAGATAAGCGACTATTTAGACTCTTTAAAAATATGCAGCTCACGGTTTCTGAAGGCAAGCTATTCCACTGATTAATTGTGTAAATTGGATAATTTACTGATTAATTTATTGGTTAATTTACACTGGTTAATCGCACCAACGTGCCCACCATCCCTGTCCTTACGTTTCTTTTTATTTGTATCCATTTCATGTATCCAAAATCCAAAATACATATATATGTAAACATATATATGTTTGTGTTGTATTTGTGCTGATAAATAAATAAAGGGAGACTAGTATAGATCTATTTCAAGCTATTTAGCTCTCATCCGCTAGCCATACCCTTATTGGGATTAGAACCTGTGCTGTATTACATTTTAGGCAGATGTGTTAACCACTAAGCCACAGGGTTCTCCTCCTTTATCAGCTGAGCCAGGGAAATAGGTATGTATTTAGTGTCACAACCCCTGGTATGCCCAAATATGGGAGGAAGTCCACTGCTTCCATTCTCTGTCCATCGGCTCGTCACAAGAGACCATCCAGACAGAAACCCAATATTTTTTACTGTTGCCTTTGTTACATTTGTGTTGCGTTTGTGCTGATAAATAAATAAAGGGAGACTAGTATAGATCTATTTCAAGCTATTTAGCTCTCATCAGCTAGCCATACCCTTACTGGGATTAGAACCTGTGCTGTATTACATCATTATTTATCAGCACAAATACAACACAAATGTAACAAAGGCAACAGTAAAAAATATTGGGTTTCTGTCTGGATGGTCTCTTGTGACGAGCCGATAGACAGAGAATGGAAGCAGTAGACTTCCTCCCATATTTGGGCATACCAGGGGTTATGACACTAAATACATATATATGTTTATACATATATATGTTGTCTAATACATGCTTGACGAAATAAATAAATAAGAAAATAAATAAATAAATTCGTAAATCATTTCCCTCACTCTTAGGAAGTTTCTCCTTAATTGCTTCTCTCTTTGATTAGTTTCCAACCATTGCTTCTTGTCCTGCTCTCTGGTGCTTTGGAGAATAATTTCACCCCCTCTTCTTTGTGGCAGCCCCTCAAATACTGGAATGCTGCTATCATGTCACCCCTAATTCTTCTCTTCTTTAGTGTACTGTGTATGTGTACTTTGGTGTGCCCTCTGGTGAGCGACCAGTGAGTAAGGTAGAGGGAGTAACCCAGTCAACTTTGTGAATGAGGGAGGATTTGAACCTGGGTCTTTCAATACTTTTAACCCATGGGGTCTGTCTCCTAGTCCAACACTTAATCCAGGGATCTTTAAACTTGACAATTTTAAGACTTGTGGACTTAAACTCCCAGAATTCCTCAGCCGGCTGATTTGTGGAATTCTGGAAATCCACAACTCTGAAAAAGTTCCAAGTTTGGAAGCCCCTGTTCTAAGCCCCTGGGCCTGCTTGCAGTGTCCTATCTTGTTAAAAATGGTAAGCCCTGTTAGGTAAGCTCCCCGTTGGGAAAGCGAGTACGTTCAGTGAAGCGTTGTGAGAGTTGTGTTGGAGAACACACAAACCAGCATACAGAAACACTGCAGTTTAAACAGGCTTTTACTTTCGTGAAAATAGATGTATCAGAGTCCATCAAACAGTCCAAGTCATACACGGATAAGATAGTCAGTCATCAACGTCTTTCAGTTAAGGGATAATCCAAATAACACAGTCCAGTAACATACAATCAGTCCAGTAATCAAGGTTTGCTAACAGTTGCAAAATTTACAATAGCTTAAGGCACTTCCAGATCAGATCAGCCCAGCATCTTAATGGACAGAGAGAGAGCTAACAGTCGCTCTGGCTCCCTCTTATGGCCGGTTGAGGAAAAACAGCAACCAATCACATTTTACAGTATGCTTTGAAGAAACAGGTATAGCATCGTTACATGATTTATATATTGCCAACCCAAACGTCAGAATTATATTCCAACTAAAACAAATTGCAAGTTTATCAGCATATTAGTTTTGTCTCCTAAATACTGCAGCTTACCTAGAAAACAGAAAAGTTGGTAAGAGATGAGGCGCCTTCAATTTGGCACCTTGGCTGATTAAAAAAGGCTAAGGCATCCTCTGGAGTTAAGCCTGGTGACTATATCCATCTTATGAAAAGTTTTTCCTGCTTCTGGGATATTTTTTCCCCAACTTCTCAATTTAGCCAGAAGCCTCGGTGTTTCATTTTATTGTTGTTGTTACAGCTTGGCAACTGACTCATATTTATGACAGTCGCAATGTCCCGGGGTCATATGATCAGCTTTTACACCCTTCTGACAAGCAAAGTCAATGGGGAAGCCAGATTCACTTGGCCATATTACTAACTTAACAGCTGCAGTGATTCATTTAATAGTTGTGGAAAGAAAACGGGGCATAAAAATATGATTGCCTCTGCTCCTCTCTAACTCCCACTTCACAATGACTCCAGCCTTTCAGTCCAGCAGAATTCCTAGTGTGGCATAGTACCAATTAAGTTACGGTAATCATTGGTGAAAATCATGGTGGACATTCTCTTGCTATGTCTTGCAGGGAGCATCCAGTTAAAAGAGAAGATACACTCACTGGATTGTGAAGCATCTCACCTGCTTATTCTCTCATCAAATGGAAAACTTTCAGAGCATGATATTACAACCAAAACCACACAAATAAGGTAGGAGGGATAAGGATAACAATGTATATATAGATATGGGTATAACATAAGGAAACTGGATGTAAATTGTAAACAGTGATTTGAAAAGGAGGATTAGAAAATTTTATTAAATATTATGAACGTTTAGCTAGAATAGGATATAAGGATTCAGTGCAGGGGTGGGTTCCTGCCAGTTCTAACCTCTTCTATAGAAAAGGTTTCACAAATCTATCGTGCCGTTTAGAACCTGTTCCAGCTCCCTCCCCCCGCCCGTCTGCACATCATCAAGATGAAGAGCGAAAGGAGGAATTCTGGGAGTTGAAGTTCACACGTCTTTTTTTTTTAAGGGTGTTAGAATTTTAAATTTTATTTTCATTTTCATAACACACACTCACATGTATACTATACAAAGCCCATATCATATAGTATTAAATAATAATTACGTCAGTTCCTCTTGTCAACAATGCCCCCAAAAATAGAAACCCATTATAGCTCTTCTGTTCTCCATACACCTCTTTCTTCTACCACCCTCCAACTTTCTATCTTCCCTCCATCATCCTTTTCTACTCTACTTCCCCTCCCTTTCTACTGCTCCTTTCTCTACAATCCACTCCTCCTTATCCGTCTCATCTTCCCCCCCTTACCCTCTCTCCTATCCTTCTCTTCCCATCTTTCTTCTTTCCCACTCCTCCTCTCCTTGGTGTATTTCCGCTACATGTCAATATGCTTAGCCTATCCTATTTTTAAAGAAAAAGTAGTAATAATAATAGTAATGAGAATATAAAATAAAGAAAAAGAACAGTATACATGTGGAGTCAAATTACATTGAAATCTAACACATCTCATCTAACCTGATATATATTCCACCCCCCCCTCCCAACCCCCCACAACCTACCCGCCCCCCCCGACTTCCCAGAACCCGTACACGGTATAGATTTTTAACAAACACAGTCTAAGATATATTGACAAAAAAAGAATAAGAAATTAATAACATCTTTACATTGAACTTAGCTCCTCCTTGCTAAACTAACTTTAAACAATTTAAATCATTCCTGATCTTAAGCATAGGCTATCTGGAATTTCTTAGTCCTGTATTTATTTTGTATATAATCAATCCATTTTTTCCAGTCTCGTTTATATCTCTCATTTGAGTGGTCTTTAAGATATGCAGATATTTTAGCCATCTCGGCTAAATTTGTGACTTTCAATGTCCATTCTTGAATTGTAGGCAAGTCTTCCTTCATCCAGAATTGCACCACAAGTCTTAAAGCTGTCAAGTTTGAACATCCCTGTTTTTTTCCTTAAAAGGTTAGGGGCGCAAGGGTCTTATAACTTGACAGCTTTAAGACTTGCGTGCTTCAATGCCAGAGTTTCTGAGCCAACATTTTGGTTGCTAAGTAAGAACGTTGTTAAGTGAGTTTCACCACATTTTACAAGCTGGCCACGCCCACCCAGTCACATGACTGCCATGCCACTCCCACTTGGTCACATGGCCAGCAAGCCACTCCCACCCGGTCACATGGCCAGCAAACCACTCCCACAAAGCAGGCCACACCTACAGAAGAGGTTCTAAAAAAATTTGAAACCCACCACTGATTCCGTGTTAATGGAGGATTTTAGAAATAGTAAATGAAAGGCCAGTATGTGGTTTAAATGTGTATTAAATCTTGGTATATTTTATGATAAAGGACGTTTAAATAATTATAGTAAAATGAAAATGGAGATATGATGATAGTAATAGGTATAAATATCTGAGTTAAAATACTTGGGTTAATATGAATTATGTTTGTTGATTATGGAAGAGATGCACAAAAGTCTTTTTGTAACGAACTGATACACTTTCTACAGTATGTAAGAAAGGATGTTTGTTTTGAAAATTAAAAAAAATTTTTTTTATTTAAAAAAAAGGAAATTTCTTATTATATATTAATGGTAGGGGAGTTGGGTTTTTTTAAAAAAAACTTGAATGAACAAGGCTCATCAGTGGGAGAATAATCATCATTCAATTTGCTGATTCCATGACTTATATACAAAGAAACAGATGCTTTTGAAAATAAACTTGATAGAAGAATATCTATAGAGATTCTCAGTCATCCGGGGCATGGCTGTCCGAAAGGTATTTTTCAAAAGGCAGCTGGACTTTCTTGGGTTTCTTTTTCCTTGAAAACATTTCATTTCTCATCCTTGAAGTGTCTTCAGTTCAGTGACGTGCGGTCAGATTTAGCCCCGGTGAGGCTGTTTTTAGACTTGTGGACTTCAACTCCCAGAATTCCACAGCGACAGCATTTTTCCCCCTTGCAAAATAAGTTTTCCCATTGTTTTTCTTATGCAAAAGAGGCCCCTAGTTCTCTGGCCTCCTCCTAGTTAATACTGGGAGCAGACACCAAGCCACTGTGACTTGAAATCTGGTAGCAACTACCCTGGCTTTAATTATTTTAAGAAAATTATTTAAAATCCTTTCCTTTCCCTGAGGAGACTGGTGAGGCCCCGCCTCCCTTGCCTCTAGTGACTGCACGTCCCTGCTTCAGTTCTGATAGAAGAATGCAAGATTAAAACAACAGGGTTATTTTTGTTCCACAAATTTCTGCCTTTCCTTTTTGCTGTGCTTTTTATAACATTGTTATAATGAAAATAAACATGAATGCAATTAGCCACCTGAAAGTTTTCTTCCAAAAGAAAAAGAGTTGTATTCTCACTATTTTAGGGGACATTAAAAAAAAGAAGACAGTCACATACCTAGAGGTGCCACAACATGTATTGCCTTCCCTTCCTCATTCAGATTCTTTTTTTAAATATTTTTTATTTTTAATTTTCAAAACACAACACAACACATAAAATCTTCCTTCTTTACATACTGTAGAAAGTGTATCAGTTGGTTACAAAAGGCTTTCATTCAGATTCTTAATATAAACATTCAAGAGACCTTGGCCTAGGACTGAACGTTGTAGCAGCCCAATATCTCTTTCCAATTGTTTATTTGTTTATTTGTTTATTTATTTATTCCTTCATTCAAATTCTATAACCGGCCATCTGATTACCATATTTTTGGACTATAAGATGCTCTGGACTATAAGATGCACCTACCTTTTGGGGAGCAAAACAAGGGGGGGGGGAAACCTGCCTTTGCCTCCAAGCATCCCTCCGGTATTCATCTGGCTTATTTGTCACGGCAAATTCGCCACTGCTGCGGCCCATTGCCGCGCCCTGTTCGCCGCCATTCATTTGCCGCTGCCACCGTCCGTTCACTGTGGCCTGTTCGGCATGGCCCATTCACCGGCATCTGTTCGCCACAGCCCATTCTCCACAGCCACCTGTTCACCTGCCTGTTCACCGCTGCAGCCCATTCTAGAACAGCTGATTGGCGCTATACCAACCCCCTCCCCCACCACAATATTCTGAGTATAAGATGCACAGATATTTCCACTGACTTTTTTTGGGAGGAAAAGTGTGTCTTATGTTCTGAAAAATACGGTAATTGAAAATGCCAGCATGTTTACTACCCATGGATTGATCTTAATATGTGATTAGTGCCATGAAGTCAATCTTGGACTCCTATTGGCTCCATAGATAGCTTTTCTCTCTGATAATCCTTTTCTTGGTGCATTCAAAACAACTGAATAAAAGAGTTGGAAGGGTCTTTGGAGATCTTCTAGTCCAATCCCCTGCTCTAGCAGGAAACCCTGTACCATTTCAGACAATTACTTGCCCAATCTCTTCTTAAAAACCTCAAGTGTTGGCGCACCCACAACTTCTGGAGGCAAGTCTTTCCACTGATTAATTGTTCTGTCAGGAAATTTCGCCTTAGTTCTAGGAGCCGAGGTGGCACACTGGTTAGGGTGCAGTACTGCAGGCCACTTTAGCTGACTGTGATCTGCAGTTCAGCGGTTCAAATCTCACCGGCTCAAGGTCGACTTAGCCTTCCATCCTTCCGAGGTGGGTGAAATGAGGACCCAGACTGTGGGGGCAAGTTGCTGACTCAATTTGCTAAAAAAAAATTGTAAACCGCTTAGAGAGGGCTGAAAGCCCTATTAAGCGGTATATAAGTCTAATAGATAGATAGATAGATAGATAGATAGATAGATAGATAGATAGATAGATAGATAGATAGATAGATTCTTTCCTAGATTAGTTTTCATCTGTTTCTTCTTGTCCTGCTTTCAGGTGCTTTGGAGAATAGTTTAACACACACACACACACACACACACACACACACACACTTCCTTTGTGGCGATCCCTTAGATACAGGTGGTCCTCCACTCACAACCACAATATAACCCAACATTTCTGTTGCTAAGTAAGACATTTGTTAATTGAATTTCGTCCCATTTTACAACCTCTCTGGCCACAGCTGTTAAGTGAATCACTGCCGTTGTTAAGTTAGGAACACAGTTGTTAGGTGAATCTGATTTTCCCACTGACTTTGCTTGTCAGAAAGTCGCAAAAGGTGATCGCATGACCCCAGGATGCTACAACCGCCATAAATATGACTCAATTGCCAAGCATCTGGATTTTGATCACATGACCCTGGGGATGCTGGAACAGTCTTAAGTGCGAAAAACAGTCACAAGTCACTTTTTTCAGCGCCCTTGTAACTTTGAAACCTCAGTAAATTAACTGCTGTAAGTCGAGGATAAGTTCCAATACCTGTATTGGAACAATGCTATCATGTAGGTCATCGCTATCGTAACCGAATCCCTTTGCCTTCCTGCTGGTCATCTTCTTCTTCTCTTTTCTTCCATCTTCCCCAGCCTTCTCCAGAGAACTGGACCTTCCGATAATGTGTCTGAAATAAGATAGTTTGAATCTGGTCATGTATGCCTCAAGTGAGAACGATTGGTAGAGTAATATCACACAGGGTGGGCCTCCTCCAGGTGCCGTTGACCAGACAATGTCGTCTGGTGGCTCCTCGGGGGAGGGCCTTCTCTGTAGCTGCTCCGACCCTATGGAATGATGTACCCCCAGAGATCCGGACCCTTCCCACTCTCACGGCCTTCCGAAAGGCTACTAAAACCTGGCTGTTCCGGCAGGCCTGGGGCTGTTGACCTCATGAATGAGGTCCAGCCCCGCCTAGATTGAGTGCATGAAGTGATCTTTTAATCTGTTTTTCTTCTCTCTATTTTTTAATTTTTTATTCTTTTAGAGATGTATTTCTGTAAGCCGCCTGGAGTCCTTCGGGATTGGGCGGCATATAAGTTTATTAAATACTTAAATATGAAAATACAGAGCTATTTGTGAAGCACGCCTCTCAATGACCGGTGTTTTTAATCCTTGACTTCCTTGTCTACTTCTCATAAAAGAGGTATTGGTAACTGAACAGCATGTATTCCTTTTTTTCTTTTTTTTTCAGGCTACTGAAAGAATTAGGAAACAAACAAATTGTTCAGATTGCATGTGGTGACCGTCATTCCATGGCTCTTTCAAAAGGTATTGGCTGTTTGTGCACTTCTTTTAACAACTCTCTTACTCGTCTTCTACTTCAGTTGGAATGTCAACAACAAGCAATTGTTGTAGAGATAAAATCAAGGAGTAGAGATAAAATCAAGGAGAAAGATTCCACATGTACCATTTTGAACTCTCAAAGCAAAATGGGATAGAAATCTTTCTTTCTTTCTTTCTTTCTTTCTTTCTTTCTTTCATCTATCTATCTATCTATCTATCTATCTATCTATCTATCTATCTATCATCTATCTATCTATCATCTATCTATCTATGGCTCTGTGTATGTATATGTTCCAGCATAACTCTGGAACACCTCAAGCAATTTCAACCAAACTTGATACACAGATGACTTACTCTCTGGAAACAAATACTGGGGGGTAAGATACCCCTAACACCCCTTGGGGTGTGTGTTCTTTTAAGATACAGCCTGTTGTGCCTTAAAATGGCTTCTACTGTACTGCCATGAAATGGCTTCTACTGTACAGCACAGTGGAGTTGCCATGGTTAACGGCTTCACAGTACTCCACAATGTGGCTCCCTCTGGTTAAGGGGGAAAATCGAACATTAGAAATTATGTTTGGTCATTTGGACATTTTCCCCCTATAAATAAATACTCAGGCAACGCCGGGTTATCAACTAGTATATAGGTGATAATTATAAAAGGTTAACGGCTTCCTTTTATGTGTTGTACTCAGGAGGAGAACTCTTTGCCTGGGGTGAGAATGAACATGGCCAGCTTGGAATGGGAAAGGTGATGGGTCACATTAAGGAACCGCAGCTGGTACAAGCATTGGAAGGCATTCCTTTGATTAACATTGCAGCGGGATCTGCTCACAGCATGGTTGTCTCTCTGTTTGGGACTGTTTACTCTTGGGGAAAGAATCTGTATGGACAACTTGGCCTTGGAGACACAGAAGGTGAGGAGAAATTCTGGAAATGGAGTGGAGGAGAATGTCAGGGTTCCAAAGAGCATCCAAAACTAAATCAGAGTCCAAGGCAAAGTATTGCTCAAAGTTCCAACTTATTAAGAGAGCCATGTTGGCACATCTGGGAAAACCCAAATCTGAAAGCTTCCCGGTTTTCCTCACCCAGTTAAAAGTTCATGATCTTGCCACCACACAAACAAGTCCATCCCATGGTCCAATCTTCCACTGCCATGCTGGCAGTTTCACCCATCCAGTTCTGGTCAGGTGCAGAGGTGTAGAGACAAAGGATGACCTTGGCTTTCTAGAAAAAAAATTATTTTGGCTCCATAGCATCTAACTCCGTACAATCCCCCCTCCCATTTTTCCACAATTGAAAAGGCATAGTAGAATAATAGAAAGTGTGGCAGGCCAAAGATCCAAAAGGAATATGGCTGCAGACAGGGCCTGATTTAGATGAAAAGAGGCCCTATGCTATTCCACTTAGGAGGCCCTTTCACCTCCCATTTTTAAGTTTGTAAATTACATGACAGACAATAAAATACATCATTACTATGATATATATCAATATATATCAATATATATATAGCTGGCCTCCCGACGGAGGGCGGCTCTGCTCTGCAGCCAAAGTAGCGAGGCCAGCCGCCTCCCCTGCTGCGCTCAGCTGCCCGGCTTGGCCCCCTCACCTGCCTGGCCGCTGGTGGGCTCCGTGTTGATGGGGCAGCTACTGGGAGCGGCCGTGCCTCTCGCCCAACCGCTGGTGCCGGGAACGTGGGCGGGCTCCCCAACTGCTGCGGCGCTGGAACGATCTTAACCAATACATTTTTATGTTTGTTTATTAGTCATATGCGTAGAATTTCTCCTTATTTTCGGTTCAGTGTTTTAGTGTTCACTGTTTTTAGAATAGTGTAATTTTAATTTTGCTAACAATTTGAATGTAGGCCCCTCTTGATCTTGAGGCCCTAGGCTGAAGCCTAGTTAGCCTATAGGAAAATCCGGCCCTGGCTGCAGACTTGACAGAGATGTTTGAGATACGCTCATTTATAATAATAGGAAATGGGTCACCTAAACTCATTGGTCTCTGAGCTTGATTGCTTCTTGCAGATGTTTCTTCGCCAAACTAGGTAATATCATCAGTGCACTGAAAACAATCAAGCTCATCAGAGAGCACAAGGACTGTATTTCTTCTAGGATATGGGTGTGAAACTTGTGGTGTCACATTGCTGTCACATGACATATCACTACATTTTCCCCTTCGCGGAGCTGGGATGGGTGTGGCCTGCATGTGATGCATCCGTTTGACACCCCTGTTCTAGGAGAAGATGGTCCTGAGGGTAATTGAGATCAACACATCTGGAAAGCTCTTCCAATAAGCAAATTCAATGGTGAAGCCAGCAAGGAAGGTTGCAAATTACACTTAAGTGATGTTCCAGTTAATGACCGTGGTAATTTGCTTAATGACCATGGGGAAAAATTATAAAATCAGGTGCAGTCTCATGATGTCTCACTTAATGTCCACACTGCTTAACAAGGCGTTTTGGGGTCTCTATTGTAGTTGTAAGTTGAGGACTATCTAAATGTTCTAAAATAGAGAAAGGAAGACAGACAGACAGAGATAGATAGATAGATAAATAGATAAATAGATAGATAGATAGATAGATAGACAGACAGAGATAGATAGATAAATAGATAGACAGACAGACAGACAGACAGAGATCGATAGATAGACAGACAGAGACAGATAGATAGATAGATAGATAGATAGATAGACAGACAGACAGACAGACAGACAGAGATCGATAGACAGACAGAGACAGATAGATAGACAGACAGACAGACAGAGATCGATAGATAGACAGACAGAGACAGATAGATAGATAGACAGACAGACAGATAGATAGACAGACAGAGATAGATAGACAGACAGACAGAAACAGATAGACAGACAGACAGACAAACAGACAGATAGATAAATAGATAGATAAATAGATAGATAGATAGATAGATAGATAGATAGATAGATAGATAGATAGATAGATATAGAGTCAACAGGTTAGCCCAAACATAACACTAATCTTCACGTTGTTGTTTTTTTTTAAACGTTGGCAATGTCTGGAAGTGGTTATGTTTAATTTTCCTTTTTACCTTTCAGATAGATACATTCCTGAATATGTGAAGGCGTTAGAGCATAAGAAGACGGTTTTTATTTCATGTGGTGGCGAGCACACTGCAGTTCTGTCAAAGGTTTATATTGACTAATTTTAAAAACTTTTCATCTGATCTGTATAATACCTTGTACGCTATCTTCCTCTCAGATTCACTTTCTAGGAGTTTGTCTCAGAACTAGTGAGAGAGGTGCCAGTCCTCATGGTGTTCCTGAAGGTTAGAAAGAGTCTTGGAAACCTCTTGAGATGAACATTGGCCAACCCAATGTTCTGAGGATCTTTCTATAAACAGAGGGATAGAATCAAGATCAAGTGAAGTGTTAATACCACTTTATAATGCCTTGGTAAGGCCACACTTGGAATACTGTAGTTTTGGTCGCCGCGATGTAAAAAAGATGTGGAGACTCTAGAAAGAGTGCAGAGAAGAGCAACAAAGCGGATTAGGGGACTGGAGGCTAAAACATATAAAGAACAGTTGCTGGAACTGGGTATCTCTAGTCTTATGAAAAGAAGGACTAGGGGTGACCTGATAGCAGTGCTCCAGTATCTCAGGGGCTGCCACAAAGAAGAGGGAGTCAAGCTACTCTCCAAAGCACCTGAGAGCAGGACAAGAAGCAATGGGTGGAAACTAATCAAGGAGAGAAGCAACTTAGAACTGGGGAGAAATTTCCTGACAGTTAGAACAATTAATCAGTGGAATAGCTTCCCTCCAGAAGTTGCTCCAACACTGGAAGTTTTTTAGAAGAGATTGGATAACCACTTGTCTAAAATTGTGTAGGGTTTCCTGCCTAAGTAGAGGTTTGAACTACAAGACTTCCAAGGTCCCTTCCAACTCTGTTATTCTATTCTATTCTACCTTGCGTTGACTGGGTTTGCTTGTCAGCAACTGTACAGAAAAGGAAGGTGAATGGACATACATAGTGGACTTGCACGGGGTGGGGATGAAGCCGAAGGCTTCTAGGAGTAGTGGGACAGGAAGATGCTTTTCAGGAAGCTGGGACAAGTAACAGGAGCTCACTCCGTTACGTGGCGCTAGGGATTCAAACTGCTGAACTGCTGACCTTCTGATCAACAAGCTCAGCGTCTTAGACACTGAGCCACCGCATCCTGTGTGTTGCAGAATATCGACTATATACTTTCTACTATGTACTGGCATTCCTCCTTCCCTTCACAATGTGTGCAGTTTTTTTAATATTCCCAGCCAAGTGACAAAGGCTTTGCGTTGAACTATGCCATGTTTTTTTCTTCTTTCCCATTAAGGACGGATTAGTCTGCACCTTTGGATCTGGCTGCTTTGGACAGCTTGGCCACAATTCCACCCGCAACGAGCTGTTTCCACGTCTTGTGGCAGAGCTGTTTGGTGCACGAGTGACCCAGGTGGCCTGCGGAAGGTAAGAAAACCCTTTTGGGGAAGAAGAGGGGAAGAGCAGAGGAGAGGAAGGGGAAGGAGAGAAGGGAAAGGAGAGGAGGAAGGAAGGAAGGAGAGAAGAAAGGAGGGAAGGAAGGAGGGAAGGAAGGAGAGAAGGAGAGAAGAAAGGAGGGAAAGGAAGGAGGGAAGGAGGGAGGGAAGCAAGGAAGGAAGGAGGGAAGGAAGGAGAGAAGGAGAGAAGAAAGGAGGGAAGGAAGGAGGGAAGGAAGGAGGGAAGGAGAGAAGGAGAGAAGAAAGGAGGGAAGGAAGGGGGAAGGAAGGAGGGAGGGAAGGAGGGAGGGAAGGAGGGAGGGAAGGAAGGGGGGAAGGAGAGAAGGAGAGAAGAAAGGAGGGAAGGAAGGGGGAGGGAAGGAAGGAGGGAAGGAAGGAGAGAAGGAGAGAAGAAAGGAGGGAAGGAAGGAAGAAGAAGTAGGATTGTTGTAAAATAAGATGGGTGTATGGGATGGTAAGAAAGCAATCTCAATTATATTGTCAATTGTTATAATTGACAATAAATACATATTATTAACAACAGTTATGAGATTATATAATTGTGAATGTATATATGAGAAATAAAATTTATTTTTAAAAAAATTCATTAAATTTACAATTTACAATTTAAAAAAAAGAAAAAAAACCCTTTTCCTTCCAAATATTTGATGGTGTCCAGAGGATAACTAATATCAAATGAAATCAGGAAAGGGTTCCTGCCCTCCAAAGTTGTACCTCAGTGGAACAGAAGCAACAAGAATACATACCGTATTTTTTGGACTATAAGACGCATCAAGATTTTGAAGGGGTAAATTTAAAAAAAAAAGTTTTTGCACTCTGCCGGCCTTCTGAACCCTCTGCATGCCTCTTTTTTGCAAAAAAAAAAAAGGCATGCAGAGGCTTTGGGAGTTTGTAGAGTGCTCCTGGGGACTGGGGTGGGGGGCAAAAACAATCAGAAAACAGCCCAATTTTTGCTTGTTTTTGCCCTCCCCAGCCCTCAGGAGCACTTTGCAAGCCTCCCTAACCCTCTAAACATCCATTTTTGCAAAGGGGCAGGATTTCGGTAGGCCAAAAATGCTGTATTAAGTATATAAGAGGCACACAGGTTTTCACCTTCTTTTGGGGGGGGGGGAAGGGTGCGTCTTATACTCCGAAAAATATGGTATATCAATATGTGCTGTTCAACTTCCCTTGAAGACCAACTGGAAGCTTCAACTGGTCCAGATTACAGAAGCAAAAATGATGCTTCAGCATGTCTGTTGGATGCCTCTGCTTCAGGAACTGTACTGGCGCCCATTATTGTTCTAGGTTCGATTCAAGGTGCTGCTGATTGCCTATAAAACCTACATAGCAGGCCCCCTAGGTTATTTGAGGGCCCACCTATCTTCCATGCTTTCTCCCCACCCAGCATGAGCCAACAGAGTCAGTGTGCTCCAGGTCTTTCCAGTGAAACAATGCCATGTATGACGATCAGAGAGATTTCTCTGGAATGAGATTCCTTCTGAAATCCATAGGGCTCCCATCTTGAAGAAGGCATCTCAGGCCTTGGGGTAGGGTAGATGAAACTCTTCGTAGGATGGAGTTGTTTTTTTTTAAAGAAATGAACTGTATTGAGTGGTTCGGTATTATATTATCTATATATTTTGAATATTGTTTTTATTTTGCTTGTTAGATTATGAACGGACTGAAATCCAACGAGTAAAGCAGCTGCAAATAAAGCTGGTTTAAAACAATTTTTTTGCAGATTTAGACCACTTCCTCCATTTGGCCAGGATGATGGTCAATGGCCTGTCCTGACATTACTTAGATGTCATAAAATATATCAGAGATGGAAGGCTTAGGGCAGTGGTGTTTAACCTTTCTGGCACCAAGTGCCGAAACTGGAGTTCATGCGTCAGAACCTAGAAAAGAGCAGCTGGCCGGTACGTGTACGCCTGGCGGTCAGAAGCACCTCTGGGTTCTATCGTGTACATGTGCACTGGACAGCTGTTCAAATGTGCATGTGCCCAGGATCAGCTGCTCTCAGGTTCTGGCATGCGCATATGTGCCGGCAAGCTGGTCTTCATGGAAAGAGCAGCTGGCGACAGCGCATGTGCCCACAGAGAGGGGGTCTTCTAATCCAGCACTCCTGCTCAAGCAGGGGACCATAGACAAACATTTCAGATAGGTGGCTGTGATCAAAATTTGGATACTTGGCAGCTGACTCATGTTTATGGTGGTTGCAATGTTGTAGGGCCATGATGGGGAACCTATGGCACGCCTGCCACACGTGGCACATGGAGCCATTTCTGAGGGCACGTGAGGCGTTGCCCTGTCAGCTCCAGCATGCATGCACATGCTGAGAAGGTGATTTTCGGCCTTGATTTTCAGCCGTTTTTGTTCCTGAAGCCTCTGGAGGGAGAAAAACGGCCCACCAGGCAACACGGAAATCTGTTCCCGAACTTCCGGTTTGTGTGTTGGGCTGTTTTCCCCCCTCCAGAGGCTTCAGGAGGCTTCCCTGAAGCCTGGGTAGGGCGAAAAATGACCCAAAGGGACCCATCAGGAATGAACTTCTGGATTGGCCATTGGGCTGTTTTTCCCCCTCCAGAGGCTTCAGGAGGCTTTCCTAAAGTTTGCGGAGGGCAAAAAAACACACAACCTAACGTGCCTTCTGGAAGTCCGGAGGCTTCAGTGAGGCCTGCGCGCATGCAGGTGGTGGTGGTGTTGTGCGCGCATGCACCAGGGGAGCGCATTGCATTATGGGTGTGGGTGGGTGTGACCCCCCCACGTTCCCCACGCTTTTGGCACCCCTTGACAAAAAGGTTAACCATCACTGTTCCAGGGACCTTCTGACAAGCAAAATCAATGGGGAAGCCAGATTCACTCAATAACCAGGTTACTAACTTATCAACTGCAGTGATTCACTTAACAACTGAGGCCAGAAATCCTGTAAAAAGGGGCAAAGGTCACTGAACAGAAATGTTGGGCTCAATTGTGGTCATAAGTCAAGGACTACCCGTACTGCTTCAGAGTCTTAAAGAAACAACAGAACAGGAACATGTTCTGGTCAACAGCTGTAATATCTTCTCAGTTTATAAGGGCCTGATGCGATCAATAAAACTTCTACCTGTGAATTATCTATGATTCTCCAAACAGATGGCACACTTTGGTTTATGTCCCGGCACTTGGGGAAATATATTCATTTGGCTATGGAGCAGAAGGGCAACATGGAGAAGGAAGAACAAGTGACCAGCTGGTTCCTCTTCCTCTCAGTCTGGCTATTCATGACAAACACATGAAGAACAGTAAGTCACACCATTTTTCAAGCTGAACGTTATACGCAAAGGACGAGCTAAATCCCAAAGCCTAAAATAAAGTTTCAGATTACAATCAACAACAGATGCATATGGAGAGATGTGAGTCGTAGGGCAAAATGTGACGCAGACACACACAAAAAGGCCACGTCAAAGAAAAAAAGTTTGAGATGGGATATTGGCTTGTGATTATAATTATGTTGCCTTACTAGACAATCCAGCTTTGGCAGTATAGGTGTTCTGAAATAGGTCTCAGATTCTAATTCCGTGTGCCGAGATGGTTCTTGACATGCAGTGATTGATCCTGATGAGATAGTGAGAAGTTTCTTTTTGTGAAGTAGCTTGCACTCTAAGTAGCATTAGCCAAAGTTCTACTAATCCAGGGATGTCAAACTTGAAGTGTCATGTGATGTATTGGGACTCCCCCCCCCTTTCGCTAAACCAGGGTGGGTGTGGCCAGCACGCGACGTATCCGGCCCATGGACCACGAGTTTGACACCCCTGTACCAGTAATGGTATTCTCTTTTTTTCACTACCGGTTCGGTAGTGGGAGTGTGCACGAAGGTTCTGTGCATGTGTAGAAGGTCCGTGATGACCTCTGGGTGAGTGGGCGGAGTCTCACACCGCTGCCACTATCGGTTCGCCCAAACCAGTTCGAACCGGCAGAATACCATCTCTGCCTTGTACTAACCAGATTCTGCATAGAAATCTTTCTTAATCTTAAGGGAAGAGTCACTCTTTTTTCTGTCTCTTACTAAAGGAAGTACCTTGGACAAGGTAGTTAAAATCATTGCCGGAGACAACCAAAGTATTGTGCTTCGCCTGGAGGAAAAGGTAACCAAATGGGGAACTTGCCAAAAAACATGTATAATTTCTAATACAAAATGCCAACATTTACTTGAGGGAGGGAATGGAGATTTTACAGTATCCTTCCCCTGTCACGCCCACTAAGCCACACCCACCAAGCCATGCCACGCCCACATAACTGGTAGTAAAAAGTTTTGAATCCCACCACGGCTCTTCATGGATTTTTCATGAAATAATTTCAATATTTTTATAATGCTGTTTGTTGCATTAGAGACCTTTATCTACAGCTTTTCCTGATCTGTGGTTTAAACATTGTACAAGATACGTGAAAATAATTTTTACCTTTTTTTCCCCCAGAATGCATACACTGTAATGCAAACACTGGCCACAGTGGATGAGGAGAAGGTTGCTAAGTGGTTGTCCAATTCAGATCGCAGCTTCTGGAATAATATCAAATGGTAAATGCCATATGGATAATCTGATTTCTGCAGTTCTTTGAAACAAATAGATCGGTAGTCCTCACTTATCCACAGTAATTGAGATTGGGAACTTCATTGCTACTGCAATGCGCTCTACATGGGGCAGCCCTTGAAGAGTATTCGGAGACTTCAACTCGTCCAGAACGCAGCAGCGCGAGCGATTGTGGGTGCACCTCGGTACACCCACGTTACACCTATCCTCCGCGAGCTGCACTGGTTACCGATCAGTCTCCGGATACGGTTCAAGGTGCTAGTCGTAACTTATAAAGCCCTTCATGGTATTGGATCTGGGTACTTGAGAGACCACCTGCTGCCAATTACCTCCCAAAGACCCATTAGATCACACAGGGTTGGCCTCCTCCGGGTTCCATCTACTAGCCAATGCCATCTGGCTACTACCCGGGGGAGGGCCTTCTCTGTGGCAGCTCTGGCCCTCTGGAACGAGCTCCCCACAGGGATTTGGACCCTCACCTCTCTCCAGGCCTTCCGAAAAGCCGTCAAAACCTGGCTTTGCCGGCAGGCCTGGGGTTGATGAGTTCCCTCCCCTCTCGACTGGTATGGTTGCGTGACTCTTGCTTATTTTAATTATCTGTATTTCGTTTTATGTTCCCCTTTTCCCCTTTTGAATTGTTCGCTGCCCTGAGTCCTTCCCGGAGAAGGGCGGCATACAAATAATAAAATTCAATTCAATTCAATTCAATTGCTAAGTGATGTGGTCATAAAGTGTGAGATCATTGTGGGCTCATTGGCTTATGACAGCAGTTCCAGCAAATCCCAATTGCCATCGTTGGTTAAATCCCATGTGGATGCAGCTTCCTGCAGTCATGTTTTCATCACTTGTGGCCTCCTGCTGGCTTCCCCACAGACTTGCTTGTCCAAAGTCAGCAATGTTGGCCACGAATGGACACTGCATAGCCATAGCTATGCGCACTGACTGTAAGTCCCCCTTGTTTGGTGCCATCGTATCTTCAAACTGTCGCTGAATAAGTGGTCATTAAATGAGGATTACCTCTCTCTGTTGTAAGTTAGCATTTGTGAAACAGTCTCATAAATCCAGGGTCAAATGCAACTGGGCGATATCCAGTCAATGGAAAACAGGTTGATGTGTTTCCCCATTTAATGGTATTAGTCTCATTTTAGAAATTCTTTAGGGATTCTTTAAAGGGATGCGGTGTCTCAAAAGGGGCGCAGTGACTCAGTGGTTAAGACGCTGAGCTTGTCAATCAGAAAGGTCGGCAGTTCAGCGGTTCGAATCCCTAGTGCCGCATAACGGAGTGATGTCCCCTTATTTGTCCCAGCATCTGCCAACCTAGCCATTCGAAAGTACGTAAAAATGCTAGTAGAAAAATAGGAACCCCTTTTGGTGGGAAGGTAACAGCATTCTGTGCACCTTTGGCATTTAGTCATGCCGACCACATGACCACGGAGATGTCTTCAGACAGTGCTGGCTCTTTGGCTTTGAAACAAAGATGAGCACCACCACCTAGAGTCGGGAACGACTAGCACATATATGCTAGGGGAACCTTTACCTTTAGGGATTCTTTGGTTTAAACTAAAGCCATTGGTCCTTAATTTTAGCCTAAAAACCACCAATATATTTTATATAAAAATATGCACGTAAGTACATACAAACATATGTTACACTATTTCTTTTTCAAATAGGCATTTCAAAGAGCACATAAATGTATGTGAAGCTCAAATCAAACAACTTCCTAATAGATATGTCAAACAGAAACAACAATAATTGTCCGCACCTCCTTATTGGGTCATGTAGATTGCAGTCCAAACCTAAACACCTTCCAAGAGCATTAAATATTTCTCTTTTCATTTTTAATTTATTAAAAGTAAAGTCTTCTTTACTACCTTTACTATCTTTATCTGCATCTAACTTTGGCGTTCACAATATATCTAGAAGATGCTAAACTGGAGCAGACTGTTGTGGACGTAACTGGTAACTTCTGAATTCCTGGATGCATGAACTCCTGCGAGTAACTTTATGGCTTTTGATGGAAGAACAGATCTTTTATGTTTGTCCTACAATAGAGAATGTGATAGAAGTGGTCTTGCCGTTGTCATTTCTCTCTTGCCCTTTTATTACAAAGATTTCAGTACTATATGACTTTCTGCAAGGGAGGGAAGGTACCACAAAATCCATTTTCAAAAGGAAGTTGGAAGCAGCTCGATAGCTTTATAATCAACGATTCTTGACCATTTCATCTTAGTTATAAATTTCTGAAATCAAACTAATACAAACACTGCTTGTGTTTCTTTCCCATAAACAGGAATATTAACTTGATCTTCTCATCAGCAGCTTGCATCAATGGCAGCTTTCTACAACAGAGGTAACTTGCATCCATAAAGAACTGATATATTTTCTAACTGTTATTATAGTTTAAGGAAGACATGCTTAATGTACAGCAAAACTAAAAAGGAGGTGTATTTATCAGTGGTGGCGCAGTAGTTAGAATGCAGTATTGCAGGTTAATTCTGCTGACTGCCAGCAGTTCAATTCTGACTTGCTCAAGATTGACTCATCCTTCCCTCCTTCCAAGATTGGTAAAAAGAGAACCTAGATTTGTTGGCGGTCCATATGCTGACCCTATAAAACACTTAGAGAGGACTAAAGTACAGTGAAGTGATATATGTCTAAGTGCTACTGCTATTGCTATCAGTCTTTTAGGACCATGCTATTAGTGTATGTATACATACATACATACATACATACATACATACATACATTCAAACATACATACATACACAGATTACTTACTTTCTGGAATCAAATACTGTGGGGGGTAAGACATTCCTAACAGCCCTTGGGGGAGTGTTCTGTTAAGATACAGCCTGTTGTGCCTTAAAATGGCTTTTACCGTACTGCCTTAAAATGGCTTCTACTGAAGTTGCCATGGTAACGGCTTCACAGTACTCCACAAGGGGGCTCCCTCTGGTAAGGGGGAAAATCCAACATTAGAAATTGCGGCAACGTTCATGGAAGGAGGGTTGAGATAAATAAATACCCCAGCAGTGCCGGGTTATCAGCTAGTTATTATAAAAGGGGTCTGGTTGATACAACCTAGTGATCGACAGAGTAACCTTCATACCCAAATCTAATCCAAATCTTTCACAATCTGTAAATTTCCATGAAGTAGAGAAGTGACTATGATGGTGATTGATCCGTATGTTTCCCGCAGAGAGGAAAAATTCAGAACATTTGAAAAGACTGTTGGTGTTGATATGTCAGCTGTTCTTCTTTTCTTTAAGAAGATTGCCGCTAAGCCTAAAGTCTTCGCAAAGGTATAATGTGCCCTTCAGATTTCACAGATAGGATATAATAGAATATTTCCTGGTGTTTGTCTTTGGGGAATAAATAATTCTGAGTGGGCCGAGAAGCTTGTAAGAAAGCTTTTTATACCAAGATTGTCCCTGGATGTTGCAGAATGCAGAGTCTATTCAAAACCAGCAATTCTTTTACCTAGAGCAGGGGTGTCAAACTCAATTTGATTGTGGGCCGCCTCAGGGTTGTGTTTGATCTTGGCGGGGGTGGCCAGGGTGTGTGTGGCCAGCTTGACGTCACTCATATCTGGGGCCGTGGCACGACAAAACCGCGCTCGTCAAATTAGCAGTGATAAAACTGTGTCGCTAAAGCCGCGACGTCATCACCGTGCGTCATCATCGCCGCGACAAGGGCTTCGCGGTATTGTGGTGGAACCATCTGGGGCGCCTGTGGCAAGTGCTCTGCCAGAAAAAACAGGCTCCCGCAACCCTTTGCCAGTGAAAATGGAGCTTGGGAGGGCTGCTTGCAGCTCCGTTTTGGCTGGCAGAGTGTTGCAGGAGGCTGCTCCAGCTGAAAACGGAGCTCGGGAGCCCGTTTTCACTGGCAGAGGCACCACGAGCCAATCTTTCACTCTTTCCAGGGCAGTCCAGTGGGCTGGATCTGGCCCCCGGGCCTTGAGTTTGATGCCCCCGTTCTAGATTATGCTGCCAATTCATATGCATCCCTCTTGCAGAATATGTGCATGGCATACATGTTACATAGAATGTCTCCCATGATAGAAAATGAAAGAATAAATAAATGCAGAACTATCTCTGACAGATAACTCTCAGTCTGTCCCTGACTTATATTTCAAATATTTTATCTATGATTCTCCACAGTAGGCCCTGTGCTGTGTTCAGAACTGCACACTGTTTTGTCCCATGTGTGCACTGTAAGAAAGATCAGGAAAGAGTTGGAAGGAATCTATCAAGATACTGTTCTCAAACATTTCATACAGATAGTCCTCTACATAACTGTTCCCTTAGTGGCCGTTCACAGTAAACAACGGCACTGAAAAAAGTGACTTATGACCATTTTTCACAGTTGTGGCCTGTGACGCATCTCCATGATCATGTGATCAAAATTCAGATGTTTGGCAATTGGTACATATTTATGAGCCACGGGGGGCACAGTGGTTAGAGTGCAGTACTGCAGGCTACTTGTGCTGACTGCCAGCTGCCTGCAATTTGGCAGTTCAAATCACCGAAGGCTCAAGGTTGACTCAGCCTTCCATCCTTCCGAGGTAGGTAAAACGAGGACCCAGATTGATGGGGGCAATAGGCTGACTCTGTAAACCACTTCGAGGAAGGCTGTGTAAGGAAGCAAAAAGGAAAACTGGGCTCAAGAAATGTGTTAAATGCACTTTCTTCTTCCTTTCTTCTCTTCTAGGTGAAAAGCGCTCTGAAGATCCTTCTGCATTGTCCCCTTCACGCTCCAACCTCGCCAGAAGCGCTCAGGTTCTTCCTCGTTGTGCCCGTACTGTTACAAAATCAAGATTTCGATCTCCTTAGTCAACTGGCAGAAGCAATCTACAAACTCCCACAGAAAGGCAAGCAAGCACTTGGTAAGGCAGCTGCTCAATTGCTAACTTCACTGAAATGTCAAACTTCCAGAGAAACATCAAAACTGTTTGAGGGAATCACCTCTTCCCAATTTATTTCATTTATTTATTTGTCAAAAAGTACAAGTATGAAACATGTATGAAAACCCATGAAAAATGGCACAAATGAAGGAATATAAAGAAGCAAAGCATAGCCATAAACACATACAATGAGTACATATAAATTGGGACAGTAGGATAGGGATGGTAGGCACGCTGGTGCGCTTATGCACGCCCCATTAGGGACCTCTCAAGAAATTCATCCACGGTAGACAGTTTAAGGTAAAAGGTATGGAGGTTAGAGGAACTAACCAATTCCATCTGCCCATCCTATGGTTTCTGGCTATGGTTTTCCCAATTGCAATGTATGGATGTGAAAGTTGGACCATAAGAAAGGCTGAGAAGCAAAGAATTGTGGCCTTTGAACTCTGGTGCTGGAGAAGACTCCTGCGAGTCCCTTGGACTGCAAGGCAATCCAACCGGTCAGTCCTAGAGGAGATCAACCCTGACTGCTCTTTAGAAGGCCAGATCCCAAAGATGAAACTCAAATACTTTGGCCACTTAATGAGAAGGAAGGACTCCCTGGAGAAGAGCCTAATGCTGGAAAAGACTGAGAGCAAAAGAAAGAGGGGATGACAGAGAATGAGGTAGCTGGATGGAGTCATCAAAGCAGTAGACCTGAGCTAAAATGGACTCCAGAGGATGGTAGAAGACAGGAAGGCCTGGAGGAACATTGTCCATGCGGTCACCAGGGGTCGGACACGACTTTGCAACTAACAACAACAAATCCTATCAGGCCAGCCAGAAGGGGCTTGTTGCAGACCCCATCTTTTAAGGAGTTACCTCTGATGGGATCTAGGAGATGGGCCTTTTCTGTCATGGCACCCATCCTTAGGAACATCATTCCCTTCTTCCCACTAGCTCTGACCCCTAGTAACCTCCCAGAAATCCCTCCATATGTGTTTTTTCCCCCGCAATCCTAGGGATCTTTTGGAAATAGGGGACCTATATGATGGCTTCGTTATATGTGAATCTTTTAAACGCTCTCTTATTTATTTGTATATTTTCTTGTTTTAATGGTTGCTTTAAGGAATGTTTTTATAGTTTGTTTGATTGTAGACCAAAGTCACATTTGTGAGATGGATAGTTGCAACGGTTTGATAAACAAATCAAATGTTACCCAAATAACCCAGGTAGCAATTCTAAGATTTTCTTGGGTAATAAAGCTACTTCCAATAACTCCTGTTAGAATAGGAACCAGATTTTCCAATCTCATGACCACCATCTCTGCTGCAATCCCAGCACCCCTGATCTCTACTGCAGAGCCCTTCTTGAAAGAAACAGAAATTCTGCCTCCAGAAATTGTGGCTGCTCCATGACTGGAGGTTTTGAAGAAGAGATTGGATAGCCATGTCTCTGGTATGGGATAGGACTGTGATGGCGAACGTATGGTGTGGGTGCCACAGGTGACACCAGAACACTCTCTGAGGGCACGGCAGCTATCACTGAAGCGGCGTGGAGTCACCAAAGTGGCGTGAGCTTAAATGGACTCCAGAGAATGGTAGAAGAAAGGAAGGCCTGAAGGACTATTGTCCATGGCGTTGGATGGGTTGGACACGACTTTGCAACTAACAACAAAAACAACAAATTAAATAGGGCTTCCTGATTTGTCCCATGATTCTAATGAATATGCAGACATTGGCTTGGCTGTCTGCCACGACTAATAGCAGAGATAAGGCCATCCCTTGGCTAGGATCCTAGAACGCTATCTTCAAGAAACCAAGATTAGACTTACGGAATGCTATCTCAATGGCTAATAAAGTGGACTGTTGTTTCCTGCAAAGATTTCCCTCCCGTCGCTCCACCCATAAGCTCTTTGGGAGGGGCCACAACAGTAGCCACCTGTCCCTATTCCCTTCTACGACGTCTTCTCCACAGCTGCACCCTTCTCAGCTCTACCCACACGCATATCAGGGACAACCTGCCCCTGTTCCTCCTCACTGCTCCCTGACTCAGATGCCACCTGGTGGCCAACAGGCCCTCTCTAGTCCCTGCTCTGACTCCAAACACCCTCCAGAGTCTTCTTCATCCTCCAGAGCAGTCCCATAATGTTCATCGCTGTCAGAGTCCACCAACAGCTCAGCCGCCCGCTGCTGGGCCACAACAGCTTCCCATGTTTTTGCTTTAATTTTAATCTGCCCAGATTCTAGCCTTACCCATAGCAAATCCCTAGCTATAGTCTATTTCACTGTACATCAGAGTGAAGGTAAAGGAAAATGTTCTCATTGCATTCTTGATTGTCTGCTCTTTTTTCAGAGACTCTATGGTCCAATTTAGAAGTGTGCTTCTTTAAGGATGTGGTGTCCATGTTTCAAAGGTTTATTGGTGTTAACATGTTTTTGAAGTATAAAGAGAACAGCGATTGGTGTTTCAACAAAAGGGAATGTATTATGTCTCTTAAGGTTTTCCAAATGCTTTTTGAGGTAAGAAACAGATTTTGACTGAAAGGAATGAATAGTAAGTTTAATTGGGTTTGTTTTTTTCAACACATTCAGCTTGAATTTTGTTTTTTAGTTCCAATTATCTCCCCTTCCCCTTTTGTATTTTTCATATTTTGTACGTTTCCCTTTCTTCCATTGTATTGAAACAGTACAAGCAATAGGATTGATCCCTGCAACCCAACTTTACAGGGTATTGTGTCTGGCTCCTAAGTGCCCCTAAGGACAACCAGAAACTCCTGAATTATAACAATCGCCACCTCATCACTCCTGCCCCAAAGCCGTGGCTAGAGCCCCGCTTGAAAACCAGGAGGGCACATTTCTGAGATAGGAAGAGCCTCCTTTATACTTAACTAGGTCTCAGCTCTTTCAACCATGATCAGATTAGATTGAGAAGGAGGTGAGCTTTTGCGAATGAAGGGCAATAGATGTATTGCAAGATCCAATCTGAGATGGTCACCATACAGTAGTGGCCAAAATTGTGGAAACCATTTGGGAAAAGTGTATTTTTTTGAGGTTTGATGGCTAATAACACCACTTTTTTTTTCTTTGCAGTAGCAAAACTTCTTTTATTTACATGACTGTGAATTCCTTTCATTCAGAGTCAGCAAGGCTTAGCAAACAGTCTTTCAGAGGAATCCACACGCACCTTATCTCGTTGGGAGCACTGCCCGATAACTAGTTTTCAAATTCAGGGCAAGGCAAAACTTGGCACAGTCTCTTATAGTCACAAACAGAACTTTCCACTTTTGAAACGGCCAAATGAACGAATTGTTTCCTGCAAAAGCCCCGTTCGCTCCTCTTTTGTTTCCTATGGGAGAGGCCAATTCCCTCCAGGGCGTGGCTTTACTCCTAAATTGACCCTGCTTTCTTAGTTGTTCTTGTCTTCTGGCAGCTCTGTGCATGTGCACCCTGGGAACAGGCTCCAGCTGTTCCTCTGCCTTACTGCTGTCTAGCTGCCTCTCTGCCTCTAACACAAAGCCCTTGTCTGAGATTTTCTCAGATCTCAGGACTGTCCCATGTTCCTCCCCAACCTCCTCACTGTCCGACTCCGCTGCTAGCTCCATTGGCCACCAGTGGGCCACAACAATCACCTCAATGCTGACCCCTTGCCTCACACTCCTGTTATTTTGGTTCACCGACAAAACCGTGAAGCCCTTTTCCGCACTGACATAACTGCGGAGGGCAAATCTGCGCCGTCCGAAGTGCTAAGGAAAAAGGCGACCCTAGCGCACCGACACAACCGCGGAGGGCAAATCTGCGCCTTCCGAAGCACTCAGCAAAATGCTTTTACTAGCATTCAAAAGCTAACTCTAACCCTAAACATAACGCTAACCCTCAACCTAACCCTAAACATAACGCTAACCCTAAACATAACGCTAACCCTAAACATAACGCTAACCCTAAACATAACGCTAACCCTAAACCTAACCCTAAACCTAACGCTAACCCTAAACCTAACCCTAACCCTAACCCTAACCCTAACCCTAACCCTAAACCTAAACCTAACCCTTACCTTAACTTAAATCGGCTTTCTGTCGCCGCGCTGTTGTAAAGTGCCCTTCTGTCACCGCGCTGTTGTCGCCGCGGTGATGACCTCACGGTTTTAGCGACGCGGTTTTGCCGGCGCGCTTTTGTCGTGCGCACTTTTGTTGGGTCATGGTTATTTTGCCCTTCGTTCTGCATTTTGATTGGGTTGCATCAAAACTACAAGAGCACAGAAGCCGAACAAAAATGCTTCCTTTAAAAAAAAAAACCCTTTGGAAAAGTTCTGTTTAGGCACTGATTTCCTTAAGACTAACCTTTAATGGATTTGGGGAAAAACTTCTTAAAAGTTACGCAGCCCTTGGGAACTTCCTTGTCTAGGAAAAAAAAACACCTCCTAAAATATCTGTGTATTTGTTTTTATATTAAAATTAGGTGCAAATGCTGCTACTTTGACAAGTGTAGAATTTGTTTTGGTTTGTGTTTTAACTGATTATCTTGTCTCCAGATTAACATTTGCTTTAATTCTGTTTATAAATACAGGTAAATTGCAGGTCTGGCTTCAAAATTCATGAAAGCAATTTTTATGTACCTGAAGTAAAGAAGATAATTTTAAATTTGGATGAGTTCCCATTGGATTTCAATGTAAGCGCTTATTTTTTTGTTTGTTTTATTTTAAAATTTAAATTTGTCTGAATTCTGACGATTCTGGGTGGTCTTCAAATTAAAACCACATATTGCTTTCACTATATCTGAAAGTGGTAGAATAGTATTAAACTGGAGAATAGCTTTGGGTTAAGTGTTTGAAATTAGCCAATTGACTAGGAACAGTTCTTCAAATAAAATCACACAACACTCCTGTACAGTATTTCATTGACGTGACTTCAGGGGTGAAATTCAGCAGGTTCTGACAGGTTCCGGAGAACTGGTAGCGGAAATTTGGAATTAGTTTGGAGAACCGGCAAATACCACCTCTGTCTGGCCCCCCAGTGGGGTGGGAATGGAGATTTTGCAATATCCTTCTCCCAGGAGTGGGGAGGGAATGGGGATTTTGCGGTGTCCTTCCCCTGCCACGCCCACAGAAGCGGTAGTAGAAAATTTTGAATTTCACCACTCTGTGACTTGTTATATATTTCCTTTTGAAAGGAACAGCTGAAATAAGCTGTGAGGATGCAACAGTCTGAAGTGTGAAAAATGGTCAAAGTTTCAGTGTGACTTTGAATGGTCACTAAATGAATGGCTGTATGTCAAGGACTGCCTATATATCGTGTTTCCCCGAAAATACGACAGGGTCTTATTTTCTTTTTACCTACAAAATATGACTTGGGCTTCATTACGGGGGGAGAGTTTATTGTTTTGGGGTTGCCGGGCGGATGCTCTCTTCCGAGTGGGCTTCCAAAGAGCCGGGCACAGCCTCATGGGCAAATGGCTGTGTTGCGCTGTCGCAACAGCGCAACACAACAGCCATGAAGCGACCACGCTCACGAGCAGCCATCCGGCAAACCCCCTTTACAGCTGGGCACAGCGCCATTCAAATATGAACCCATTGTCAAGCATCCAAATGTAAATGACGCAACTATGGGGATGCTGCAAATGTCGTTAAGTGTGAAAAAATTGTTGTCATTTTTGTCACTGCCCCTAAATAAGTCGAGGATTTCCTGTACACACAAACACTGAAAATCAAGTCAAAGTTATAGTAATGTTTTTAATGTACTAATTATGCCTACTTCCTGATTATTGGGTGGTTGTATTAATTTTAAAAAAGAAGGTATTAGGTAGCGTTTAGTGGCCTACATTTCTAATTGACTTTGACACTACTGGTAAAGTATACATGAGGAAGAATTTAAAATTATCTTCCCTACACTTCATCCTCCTCACCAGATCTAAATTTGGAGATATAAAACTGCAAGACTGAAGGGCAATTTACACTTCAGAATGTTCAGCATATATCATTGAGCTATTTTAAAATGCCACTCTAAATAAAAAAAAATACATGTGTCTATTTATCTGTAACGGATAGCAGATTTTTGCATAGAATACCTCCCAGGGAGCATTAGTACTTATTCCAGCAAGGGACAGTTCTTTAAGCATAATTGCAATGTAGCTTACTAATTATTTTTGCTTTTTTGTTTTTGGGAGCAGTTCTTGTTACGGATTGAGTCGGCATGTTCTGATAAAAACGTAAGTTGTATAGATATTATTTCATTAAGTTGATTATTCTTCAGGTCAAATGTCAGTTCTAGGCTTCATAAACAGAGGGATAGAAGCAATATCACGTGAAGTGTTAATACCACTTTATAATACCTTGGTAAGGCCACACTTGGAATATTGCATCCGGCTTTGGTCACCACAATGTAAAAAAGATGTGGAGACTCTAGAAAGAGTGCAGAGAAGAGCAACAAAGAGGATTAGAGTACTGGGGGCTAAAACATATAAAGAACGGTTGCAGGAACTGGGCATGTCTGGTTTAATGAAAAGAAAGGATTAGCAGTGTTCCAATATCTCAGGGGTTGCCACAAAGAAGAGGAAGTCAAACTATTCTCCAAAGCACCTGAGGGTAGAACAAGAAGCAATGGGTGGAAACTAATCAAGGAGAGGAGCAACTTAGAACTGAGGAGAAATTCCCTTACAGGTAGAACAATTAATCAGTGGAACAACTTGCCTCCAGAAGTTATGGATGATCAAACACTGGAAGCTTTTAAGAAGAGATTGGACAACCATTTGTCTGAAATGATATAGGGTTTCCTGTCTAGGCAGGGGGTTGGACTAGAAGACCTCCAAGGTCCCTTCCAATTCTGTTATTCTATTCTATCCCTTTTTTATTCATTTCTATCAAGAGAGGGAAGTGTTTTGCTGGAGATATCTTAAAATTAATATGGAGTTTCCTGGCCATTTACATCAGCACTGTGGACTGAACATGAAGTTTAATGACATGGTCTGTGCCTATTGTGCTAGATAATTGTGGGTTCTGAAATGCAGAGTTTTAAGCAGGGATTAACGCCATTCAGGCAGAAAACATAATCAATGACCGCCCCTTCCCAAGGAATAAATCAACCTCCCCTCCCCCACGACCCAAACTGGCAGGATAAGCTTATATAAGCAAGCAATAAACCACACACACTTGCACTGATAATGTTATCTAGTTGGGCAATGAAACATTTGCAAGCAAAGAACTAAGATCAGAGAGCACCAAGAACCCCAGAATTTAGCCATGAGTTACAGATATTCTCTTCTATTAAAATGGTTGCCTTTATTGTGTGGATTGAT
Organism: Thamnophis elegans; assembly: GCF_009769535.1. Taxonomy (NCBI): domain Eukaryota; kingdom Metazoa; phylum Chordata; class Lepidosauria; order Squamata; family Natricidae; genus Thamnophis; species Thamnophis elegans. Next base: position 14,287,171 of record NC_045549.1, read on the forward strand.
TCAGTGGCCTTTATTCTTGAGCTATAATGATTAGATGGGTTTTGGTTTATAATAAGTCAACTTTAAAATGTACATGTCTTAAATCATAAATAATTCCTCTTTGTTATTTCAGCTGGCTTTATATGTGTTCAGCCAATTTCCTTTCATCTTGAATCTTGAAGATAAAATTGTGGTTCATGAAACAAATTGCAAAATATTGGACCTAGCGGTATGTATACCTAGGAACATACTGCAACATTAACAAAATTTGTCAAAATGACTTTTAACCCAATTATTCCATCCTAGACATACAATCCACCCTCGACAATGACTGTAAGGGAGCAGGATTTACTACAGGATACCTGGCGCTATCTAAGAAATGCAGAAGAAATTTGCTTTCGGCAATCTTTTCAAGTAAGCATCCAATTTTGTATATCTATAATCAAGCTACAATTAAGTGACACATATAAGACAGTGAAAGGCATTTGTCTCTCAACTGAGACGTAACAATCTAGAGCAGGCCTGTCAAACTGGTGGTCCGTGGGCCGAATGTGTCACACGCAGGCCACTACCACCCTACCCCCCACAAAGGCAAACAAAACATGTGACACGATCAAGGTTGTCACCCGTTATGTAGAGGCTCATTTTGACATGGAAGCAACTGCAGTGTTGGAGTAATTCTAGCTGATACTTCATTTTGATGCTTTCCTTATAAAACCTGAATAGAAATATTGTGTACTTTTAAAAAAAGAAGGTTCCGCAGCATATATAAAAATATAATAGTAAGTATACAAAATACATAGGCACTGCAGATGCTTTATTAGAAACCATTTCCTATTTCCTATTTCATTATTTTTCATTTAGTGTCAAGTTTCAGGACACAGCACTCTTACTTGTGGATCTGAATTCAAAATTCTGGGTCTGCGCAGTACAATAATGCAGCTTCATCAAAGAGAAATAAAGTCTAATATTACATTGTCAGCAAGCCAATAACTCTATATAGTATACCTGTGACCGTGTTACACATTCAGAACTGAAATATATTTGAACGTTAGTATTCATTCGGAGCTTTTAATCTATCAATTTGACAAAGCACTATTTTGCACTCAGTCTATATAAACAATTGTCTGTAATCATCAAGTAATGAAACTGCCTTTTGGAATAACTATGCAGAATTTTTCTTTCACTGAAGACTAGAAAAATGACATTTCCTACACAAGCAGACACATCTAAACTGTTTTGTTGCATGCCTAAGATCCCTCATTGAGAGAAGATTTGCCCGTATAACTTCATATTGCTTCTTTGATGTCTATATTTGATTTCTTGTTTGAAATTCCTGTGGCTTTTGATGCTACTTTGGTACTGTAGGCATGCCCTAAAGGGCAAGGGACTTTTCAATTTGCTTGGATGTACTTGCATCTGAAGACAGTTAGCCTCTGTTTCATTTCAGGTGTACTGTAAGGGTCAGAATATTCAGAAAGCTTCACTCCATTCTTTATTTCAAGAGGCTTCTTAGAGTTAAGCACAATCTAGTTGTGGCGGAAAAGTTTAAGGCCCATCCACGTCCAAAGATGGAAAAATACATAAACTGGTATTGTAATTGGAAGCAGCAGGCTGTAGAAACATATGCTTGTTGTACTTGTGCAGCCCTGGGGGAAGTTTTCATCTACACTGGCTGAATAGAAGAGGCCAGCTAAAGACAACAGCGGGACAAGTACAGTCATGGTAGGAAACGAGGGAAACATCTTCCTCTACTTGTCTTCCAACTTCCTTCCAAGAGGATAATCTAGGTTTGTTCAGGTTCCGTTTCCTGCTTCTCCTTGCCAATCATTCTTGCTGCCTGAGGTATCATATTAGGAATGCCATCTATGATGGGGTATGCTATACCTAGTTCTTCATTAATTAACTCATTTGTGGATTCGTTATACCTAGAAAATACAGCAAATAATGACTCATGAGATTTATTATTGTTCTTGATTTAAGAAATATACTGTATACATAAATAGTAAACTAGCACAGGCTATTGGGAAGGACACTCAGCACTTGGGAGAAGAGGAACTATGCATACATTGCAAGGGGGATCCTGAATGGGAAGGACTTCAATTCACTGGCTTAAATTCCTTAGTTGTGGGTCAATTCATGGATGGACAAAGTCGCTCAGTGCAAAGCTGCAGAGCAGCCCAACATCTAGAATACCAATATTTTATTGGCGATTAGGAGGGGGAGAAACCACTCAATATAAGAAAGAAAGAAAATCTATGTAATCTTGATAAGGATTTCTGAGGGGCCATTTGTAAAAATACCATGACTCTTCTGAACCAACTATTAGAAATAGGAATTATTGAGCTGTATTAAACTAATGATTGAATTGAATAATCTACAACGTGCAAGAGATTTCATCATTTGATAGCTCTTACATGAAGATCCGTGAAGGAAATAAGATGCTTCTGACAGAAACGCTTACTCCTTCCCCCTTCCCCCAAATCTCAGATAGATAGACAGATGATAAATATATTGATTGAGATAGATAGATAGATAGATAGATAGATAGAGATAGATAGATAGATAGATAGATAGATAGATAGATAGATAGATAGATAGATAGATATAGATAGATAAAGACTGGGGAGGAAAGAAATAAGATGCTTATAGATAAAGACGGGGGGGGGGGAGATAAATGCTTACTCCTCCCCTAGTCTTTATCTATCTATCTATCTATCTATCTATCTATCTATCTATCTATCTATCTATCTATCTATCTATCATTTCTATGAAGCAATCATATATTATTAAGCATATAAATACCTATGCTTCATAAACAGTTCAATTCCAAACTACTGGGAAATAAAATAGGGAAAGGCGGATAGGATGAGTTTCCCATCCTGGCGGGGAGCCGCCGCCTTGGACTACATAACCCATTGCCACCAGGGAAGACGTGCTGGCCATGGGGGAACGGGCGTAGGCCGACGCACTCGGCAACCGGGGCAAAAGCCGCGATGGGCAAGCGAGACCGGGCGGAGAGCAAAACAAGGGCAAAAGCTACTAGAAAAGACCTGAGCGGCTTTTTCGACAGGGGACACACGAGGATCTCCAGCAACCCGGCGTCGAAGGGCGGCCTTTGCGGTCCTTGGTCGGTCGTTTTCCCCCCGTTCTCCGCCGCCGTGCAAGCCGCCCGACTGGCCCGTAGAAGCCTCTGGCGCGGGAGGCGAGTCAGAAGCCGCAAGCCGCGCAGGGCGAGCATGATTCGCTGCGGAGCGCGAAAGGTCGAACCAGGCAGGAAGTGGAAGCCGCCTTTGCGGAAACTCCTTCCGGGGCAGCAGAGCGCTTTAAAATAGAACTCCGGTATTCTTAAGCACTATGCCTTTGGTTCCGGGTGCGGTTTGAACTGCCGGTTTTCCTCCTCAAAGCAGTACGTGAGGAGGATGGACTTGGGCGGTTCGGGAAAGGAGGAACGAGATGGCTGGGTAGACTGGCAGCCCAGTTTAGGTGGATTTACCGCAGCCAAGGCTTTTATCGAAGCGTCTTCTAAGTTCAAGTCTTTTGCAACTTTGAAGACGTGTGCAGCCTTCAACTCCCAGAATTCCGTGGCCAGCATGGCGGCTGAGAGAATTCTGGGTGTTGAAGTTCACAAATCTTAAAAAAGTGTGCCAAGGATTAATCCCCCTGGTTTTTAAAGTGTCCATGTTAAGAAAAATATTCACAGGAAGCTGAATTGAACCTGAGTGACAACAGGAAAAAGATTCAGTCAGGAAACTTCAACTCCCAGAATTTTATTTTATTTTATTAATTTGTTTGTTTATTTTGTCAAGCATGTATTAGATAACATATATAAGTATAAATATGATACATCATGGATATGATGTATCCATTTGAATACATGAAATGGATACAAATAAATGGGGACATTAGGACAGGGATGGTAGGCACATTGGTGCGCTTATGCTATTGCTATTTCAGACCTCTTAGAAATGGGGTGAGGTCAACCGTAGACAGTCTAAGGTTAAAGGTTTGGAGAAGAAATCACAGAGTCAAGTAGTGCATTCCAGGCATTGACAACTCTGTTGCTGAAGTCGTATTTTCCTGGAATTCAACATGAGATCTGGGGAATTCTGGATGTTGAAGGCCATGCATCTTCAAATTGCCTAGGTTGGAAAACCCTGTTCTAAATAAACCAATAATATTTTACATGGATCTCTTTTGTTGTTGTTGTTGGGTTATTGTGGTTTTGATAAGGCGAGGTATCAATTGAGTAAATCCTCATCCTGCTTGTTGTTCTTGAGAATTTCACTGATTTCTGATGTGTCACAATTTAATTTCGGCAATTTTTTTCTATTTCAAGGATAAATTGAGAGGCTTTGTTCTTGAAAGGCTAGCATGTCTGAAAGAGGTTTCGCTGTTTCAGGGATGTTCTGAATGATTTAGAGTTCTAGCTTTTTGAGGTGGCTCAGTGGCTAACACGCTGAGGTTGTCGATCAGAAAGGTCGGCAGTTTGGCCGTTCGAATCCCTAGTGCTGCGTAACGGAGTGAGCTCCTGTTACTTGTCCCAGCTTCTACCAACTTAGCAGTTTGAAAACATGTAAAAATGCAAGTAAAAAAAATAGGAACCACCTTTGGCATTTAGTCATGCCGCCACATGATCATGGAGACGTCTTTGGAAACTAATGGTTCTTCGGCTTTGAAATGGAAATGAGCACCGCCTCCTAGAGTCAGGAACGACTAGCACATATGTGTGAGGGGAACCTTTACCTTTATAGCTTTAATTCAGAGGAAAAATACTAGTAAAGATGTTCTGATTTCTGAGCAACCAGAAATATTTTTATATTTAGTTTATCAGTCTAAATTAGTGTAAATATCTGGCTAATTTTACTTAATTCTTCAGGTGCATTTTGAAGGAGAACCTGATATCAAGTATGGGGGCCTGATCCAGGATTTCTTCACAACCATCAGCAGAAAACTGTGTATTCCAAAAGCACAAGTATTTAGGCACTTTGAAGATTCGCACCATATTTGGTTCTCTCATGAGGTACGTACATGTATATACAGGGCGGGGCATAACCTTTTCCTAGGGGGTCACAGCAACACTTGTAATAACAACACAAATAATTCATACACCATTCGAAAGCCCATCAAAAACTGAGTTTATTGACACGATTTAATAGTCAGTATGACCACCATTAGCCCTTCGAACAGCATTCAAACGAGGTGGATAAGAACACAACAAATCTTCAAACAGTTCCGTTCGATTTTCCAGATTTTTCAACACAGTTTCCAAATTCATTCTCAAAGTTTTCAACCGAAAACAAATTTAACATTTAATAGCTCATTCAATTCAGTTTTTATGGGCTTTAAAATGAGGTGTCGCGGAAGTTGTAAACTGCTGTCGATCTTGCTGTGACCCCCTAGGAAAAGGTTATGCCCCACCCTCTGGAAAATCTGGAAAATCGAATGGAACTGTTTGAAGATTTGTTGTGTTCTTATCCACCTCGTTTGAATGCTGTTCGAAGGGCTAATGGTGGTCATACTGACTATTAAATCGTGTCAATAAACTCAGTTTTTGATGGGCTTTCGAATGGTGTATGAATTATTTGTGTTGTTATTACAAGTGTTGCTGTGACCCCCTAGGAAAAGGTTATGCCCCGCCCTGTATGTACTGCATTTATTTATGCTTTCTGCTATTAGCTATAAAAATAGGAATTGCTTTGGAGGTAATTGATCTCTTTGACCATTGAATTTTCAATAGAGGTTAGAAAATATGCATGATTGTCCTGTAAAAGAGATGGGAGATGATTTCTGTCCTCTTTTTGGCATTGTCTATTTAGAGATAAATTATTTGTAGTCCTGGAAATTTGTTGTCCATTTAGCTTTTGTGGATAGCAGGTGTTGATATATTTCTCTCTATTAATGGGGAAATTGTTAGCATTAATAAATGCTAGATTTGATCACCATCTGATGAAACGTAACCGTTTCAGCTTGTAATATGGATATTGCATCAAGCTGTATCTTTATTCTGGTGTGAAAAGATATTCCTATTAAAAAAACTATGAAGAAACAATATGGTAGAAATCACACAAGTAGATTATGCAAGTGAACTATTCAGATGTTGGTTTCCTTTATTTGTACTTTCCTTTTTAGAATCAAGAGTCATGTGCTTTCCATTCTTTCCAGTATGGATAGTCCTCGATTTGAAGTACTTTGTTTAGCAACCATTCAAAATGACATCACTGAAAAAAATGACTTATGATCATTTTTCACACTTACGACCATTGCAGCTTCCCCAATGGTCACTTGAACAAAATTCAAACACTTGGCAACTGACTCATATTGCAATGTCCAGGGCTTGCAATGTCTAGGGGTCTTGGATCAAGTTTTGCAACCTTCTGACAAGCAGAGTGAATGGAGAAGCCAGGTTCACTTAACAACTCAATTAACAATTCACTTAACAACTTTGATAAAGAAAGGTTGCAAACTGGGGCAAAACTCACTTAACAAATGTTTCACCTAGCAACATTAATTGTGGGCTCAACTGTGGTCATAAGTCGAGGACTACCTGTACAGGAAGAACTATAGCTTAATGGCAGGTGACTTGCTCAGCATGCAAAAGATCTCAGGTTCAACCCCTGTTGAAATATCATAGACCAGGGGTGTCCAACTCAACTCCATTGAGGGCCACATCAACTTGTGTTTGACCTCATGGGGCCAAGTGGGTGTGACCAGCTCAATGTCCTGCAGCCCGCATGAGGTCCTCCTGGGCTCTGTTTTTGTTTGCGATGGCCTCCTGCAGCCCCCTGCCAGTGAAAACGGAGCCCAGGAGGGCCACGGACTGCCCTCCTCAGATAGCTCAGTTTTTGCTGGCAGAGGCACCATGGGCCAGTCTTTCACTGTTTCCAGGGCAGCCCTGTGGGCCTGATCTAAGCACCCCATAGGCCGGATTCGGCCCGCGGGCCTCGAGTTTGACACCTCTGTGATAGATGAAAGGGCTCACAGTCCTTCAATGTTCGTTAATGTTAGCAGGGTTGAGATAGAGGGAGCCATAATTAGAATGCTTCTGAATTATGCATTCAGCAGAGGCCCATTTTTATCCTGCACTTATCTGAGGAGTCCATATGCCTATAAGGATCTACATTGCTAGAGAAAACAAAGAACAGCCAGAGAGAAAATTGGCAAGCAGAGTTGTAGAAAGGGGATGTAGGCAGGCAACCTCTTGCAGCTAAAGCCGAATTATGGGAAATGAGTTTGAAATAGCATAGACGTCTCAGAAATACATCATTTATTTTGTAAGTAGGCGCTCATTAATTTACAGTGTATTTTTCATTACTTGCATATTGGTTTTTCAAATTAGGTATCAACAGAGGAAGACATATATTTTTTAATTGGGAACCTGTTTGGAATAGCGCTCCAAAATAAGTCGATAATTGCTTTGCCCTTCCCCCTTGCGTTGTTCAAGAAATTGGCAAATATAGAGCCAACGCTGGAAGATTTAAAAGAACTCTCTCCTGATATTGGACGGTATGGCATAACATTATTTTTCAGAACCATATGGTGATAATTGATATTGCCGATCAAGTGCTCTTCTTTTTCTGTGATCCAAAATTGCATGGATATACATAAGCTGGTAGGTGGCTCAGTGGCTAAGATGCTGAGCTTGTCGATCAGAAAGGTTGGCAGTTCGGCGGTTCGAATCCCTAGTGAGCTCCCATTTCTTGCCCCAGCTTCTGCCAACCTAGCAGTCCAAAAGCATGTAAAATTCAGTAGAAAAATAGGAACCACCTTTGGTGGGAAGGTAACAGCGTTCTGTGCACCTGCAGCATTTAGTCCTGCTGGCCACATGACCACGGAGACATCTTCGGACAAGTGCTGGCTCTTCGGGTTTGAAATGGAGCTGAGCACTGCCCCCTACAGTCAGGAACAACAACAACCTTTACCTTACACAAGCTAATATTGGAAGCTAAACCAAAGTCTGTCCTGGTTGATACTTAAATGAAAGACATCTGAGAATCAGGTGTTGGCTAGACTGGGACATTTAAAAGAAGAGTGAAGAAGGCAATGCCTAACTAGTTCTGCAATACTGCCAAGAAAAGTGCAGGAATATAACCCCAGGAGCATGACCCGTCAAAACCGCGGTCCACAAAAGCGTGCTCGACGAAAGCGCGCATTTGACATCATCACAGCGCGACGAAAAAAATTAAAATTGAAATAAAAATAAAATTAAAGCAAGCGATTCACATAAAGGTAAGGGTTAGGTTTAGGTTTAGGGTTAAGTTAAGGGTTAGGGTTAGGTTTAGAGCGTTAGGGTTACGTTTAGCGTTAGGTTAAGGGTTAGCGTTAGGTTTAGCGTTAGGTTAAGGGTTAGGTTTAGATTTAGGGTTAGGTTAAGGGTTAGGTTTAGGGTTAGGTTTAGGGTTAGGTTTGGGGGGGTTAGGGTAAGGTTTTCGCTTTATTTTTACATTTATCGATCACAGCGGGATGTTTTCGTCGTGCTGTGATGACATCACGTACATGCTTTCTTCGAGCGCGATTTTGTCGTCCGCGGTTTTGTGGTGGAAACCCCAGGAGTTGTTCTTGGCATGAAGTCTCCTTATTTTCTCCATTTAGAAACTGGGTGTCAGTCTTAGTTTAACTGAACAGAGACAAAACTAGGCTGGAGGCTTAAGACTATTCTTAAGAATCAATTTCTGTTAAAACTGACATGGGAATAAATAAGCAAATTATTTAATATTGGGGGAAGCAGTTTGTTTCACTTTATTCTTTTCCCGTTTAGTATTCTTCAGCTCATACTGGATGAACGCTATGATGACAACTTTAAAGGGATGATGTTGGATTTCACGGTAGGACAACCTGGCTGGGTTAAACCAGCCTTTCTCTACTGCTACTCTTGAAAACATCAGAGTAAAAGATAACTTCAACTGACTGTTATATAACAATGCATGCTCTGCAATAGTGGGGAATATCTGTAGCTCGGGGGTTCACCGACAAATGTGCGCACGACAAAACCGCGAGGACAAAATCGCGCCGACAACAGCACGCCGACAAACAACGCGAAAACAACGTAATAACCCTAAACCTAACCCTAACCCTTACCTTAACCCTAATTGCGCTTTTGTGGGCGCGGTTTTGTCGGTGCGCTGTTGTGGGCACAATTTCGACGTCATGGTTTTCTCGCCGCGGTTTTGGCGGCGCGCTTTTGTCGGGCGCGCATTTGTCGGGTCATGTAGCTCGGGTATAGGATGAGAGGAGGCTGGTTTCCTAGTGTTTCGTTACAATGTCAATGTTGGTCTTCTTCTGCTTATAAGGGCCTCCCAATGACCCTCACCTACCCAGCACAAGACCGTCACCTGACATGACTCACACCTGACCCCTCATGACCCATCACTGGACCCTCTGGACTCTTGATGTGATACTCCCATCAAAAGACCTACTGACCACACAAAGCCCTCATAAGCAGAATAGTACCAACGCTGACATTCCCTAATGTCACTGAAGATATTACATAGCCTGGTAACAAAACGTTCAGAAACCAACCCACAAGCTTGGAGAACGAACCTTCCACTGCTCTACAGTTTTTAGTTATCTTGAGAATGTCAGGTTGGGGAAAACCGCTACGTTATAATGTAATTTCCTTGACTTCAGATTCAAGGGCTTGTTTGAGCTCATCCAATTGTTATTTGGCCAAACCATGGTTTAATGCAATTTTTTACTGAATTTATGCTAAATATCTATGGAGATTCTGAGTCATCCAAGTCAGGGTTGTCTCAAGGGTGCTTTCCCCCCCCAAAAAAAAGTTACAGATTAACAGAGTTGGATGGGATCTTGTAGGTCATCTAGTCCAACCCAGCCGACAAAGTTTACTGGACTATGTTTTTTCTTGACTGAAGAAAAAGACATTTTGCTTCTCATTCAAGAAGCTTCATTAGTTCTGACAGGATAGTGGGAATATCTTTTGTGGCCCGTGTTTGATAATATGTGTATACCATTTTTCCCCACACAGCCATAGTAATCAATTGCAGTTAGAAATTAGCTTGCTGCCGATGATCAATCAAGTCAAGCAATTTTGGTCTGGAAGTTCCAGAACTGACACCCAAATACAACATGAAGTCCTTTCTCTTGTTATCATCTGCCTTTTCCAAAGTGTTTTACAATGATATGACATACCAGCCCTATAATATGAGGGGAAATGTTCATTTCTATAGTTCACCCATCTGCAGAGAATGCCTAATGTTCTGAAAACAAACCATCCATCCATATCTTATACTCTTATTGTTATGCAGGTGGTTGAAGAGCGTAAAGGATCCATGATTGAGGTTGAATTGAAAGAAAACGGTGCCAACATACCTGTTACTTTATACAACAGGCAAGTTTTCCCAGGAATGGGTTTGTTCGTTGACATTTAATTACAATTACCTTTTGGATAGAATATAAATTTTCTCAATGACATTTTAACATAGAATCTAAACATAGTTGAATAGGACTTGGCTAATTTAGACTCTTGGTAGAAAAGATCATTCTCTGTTGGAAGTCTTAAAAATCTCCCATCAGCTAAAGTTACTCGATAATGATAATTGTGTAATTATAGTTTTCAGCCTGAACAGCCTCCTGCAGCACTTTACCAGCCAAAATGGACCGGCAGAGTGGGAGGCCTCTGTGTGGCCCGTTTTCACCCTCCCCAGCCCCTAGCAGCACTCTGCCAGCCAAAAATGGGTTAACTACCCTACTCTAACCCGCACCCAGCCCGTTTTGGGCAGCAGAAGCACTGCGGGCTGGTCCTTTGATATTTTCAGGCTGGCCCTGTGGGCCGGATTTAAACATCCGTGGGCCAGATGTGGCCCGCGGGCCTTGAGTTTGACACCCTCCTGTAAGATATTCAGTGGTGTTAATAGTTTTATAGGTTGAAGTAGTAGGTTACCAAACTTATAAATTCAGTATCAAAAGAAAACCAAACCTGAGGATTTTTAATTCCCAAATCAGTCTTTTAGACTACTGCTGATTTATTGGTAGTCTTCAACTTTTGACTGTAATGGAGTTTGCTCCTTAAGGTCACAAGTGATGGCACACCTTGCTTAGCAACCTCCATCCTTTCTCTCTCCAATGTTGTTAAGAAGAGCATGAGATGCCTCAGGGGTAGGGGAGGCCTAGCGCAGGTCCATTTGTCCTGGGTCTCTCAAGGCTTCCCCTACCCGGAGGCACCACATGCTTCACTTTCTACCCCTCCCGTTCCTGAAGATCTTGGGCTTGCTTCCCGTCCCATTCTCCTCCCCACCCTGTCATAATCACTCACTTAATTTCTTGTAGATCTCAGGGAAGTTCCAGAGATCACGCTGGAGGAGGACAGCAGGTTGCTCCACACCTTAGCATCCATAGGCCGTGTGGGTCTGTCCCGGAAACGAGAACCATTTTTTTGAGCAGCTGCAATGAATTTTGGCTGATCCAGAATTGTGCCCATTTCCGGGACAGAGTGACACAGCCTCGGGATGCTACGACCTGGAAGCAGCCTGTACTGTTCCCTCTCCCTCAGACTTTGCAAGTCACTCTTCTTTGAGCTGATGTTTGCTTTTATAAACTACTAAATAACCAAATTGCACGTATTTACAGAAAAGAATACGTTGATGCTTATGTGAATTACATATTTAATGATTCCGTGAAGAAGCAGTTTGAGGACTTCGCACGTGGATTTCAAAGAGGTTGCCCAAGTGCAACGTGGAAAATGTTTCTTCCTCTTGAGCTCCGCAATATCCTGTTTGGACATACCACATACAACTGGGACCAGTTAGAAAAGGTAGAATGTGCTCCTCTGCCTCAATCCTTACATTACTAGTCTTTATTCCAGTGTCCTTGTGGAACTCTTCTTATTGTTTTTTCAAATTTGCAGGAGTGCTGAATCTTGGACATAGAATTTGATCAATCCTTAAATATGTATAAATATTATACATTTAGGATTACCTGTATAGATACTGTGAGCTGATCCACACTGAAAGCACTGCAAAATATATAACCGTGCTGGATTTCTTATGCCTAATAACACTGAAAATAAAGGCAGAATGTATCGTTTGACCCATGAATATTAATCAGCAAATGTTCCTAAGGCCAAAATTGGGAGTTGCATCCCAGTCCAATGTCCATCATTTCTCAGGTTCAGAAATGCTTGGAGTTAGCTTTGAGTCTCTATAGTTTTACAGACACGGAGGGAGAGGGCCAATTGTTTGAAACTATGTTTCTGGCAAAAGGAATCCTTAGCGCTTCAAATGCAGAGTGGCCTTAGATCCTATCCAGAACCATTAACAGGGCGGTTCATGTTTATTCTCTCTACAGAATGCCAAATACGAAGGTTTTGAAGCGTCAGATGAAACCATCAAGAATTTTTGGACAGTCTTCCATGACTTTCATGAGGAAAACAAGAAGGATTTTCTTGGTAATAACTATTTATTTTTTAAAAAAGACTAAACAAGATAATATCATTATTCTAAGAAGAAGAAACGAAGAAGCCAAATAAGCTATTCTCATACAATGATCATTGATGTAGAAACTCTGACAGGCAGCTTAACATGCAATCATAGAGAATATAATGACAGAATAAATGTGTATATTACATCAATTCCTCAAAAAGGTACAGATGGAGAGAAGATAGGGAAAGTGAACCTGTTATCTTCTCAGCGCTATTGGGAAAAATATTGGAGCTACCATATTTTTCAGAATATAAGACTCACCTTCCCCCCTCCCCCAAAGAGCATGTTGGTGCCTCTTATAAACTGAATATACCCATTTTTTGGCCTCCCGAAGCCCCGTCCCCCAGCCTCCAGAAGCGCTTTGCGAGCTTCAGCAGGGCTGGGGGACTGCAAAAATGCCAGTTTGTGCAAAAAATGGCCCATTTTCCCGGCATTTTTATAGCAATAGCAATAGCAGTTAAGACTTATATTCTGCTTCATAGGGCTTTCAGCCCCCTCTAAGCGGTTTACAGAATCAGCATATTGCCCCCAACAATCCGGGTCCTCATTTTACCCACCTCGGAAGGATGGAGGCTGAGTCAACCTTGAGCCAGTGAGATTTGAACTGTAGAACTGCAGACATGCTGAAGTAGCCTGCAGTGCTGCACTCTAACCACTGCGCCACCTCAGCTTTTTGCCTTCCCCTAGCCCTGCTGAAGCCTGCAGAGTGCTCCTGGGAGCCAGAGAGGACAAAAACTTTTGTTTCTTACTTACCTCTTCGAAATCTTGGTGCGTCTTATACACCGGTGCGTCTTATAGTCCGAAAAATATGGTAAACAGGGTAAGATTAGGTCTCTAAGTGATGTTCTTACTACAATGCATTGTTTGATTTCTGTTCCCTCTTCAGCTTTTCTCACAGGAACTGTTCACATTCCAGGAGGAGGGATGGACAATTTCTCCATAACTATTGTTAATGTAAATGAAGCCAATCCAGACGAGGCACTCCCCAAAATTCACAGTTGCACCAGACGTTTGTATCTCCCGAGATACACTAATAAACACATTCTTAAAAAAATGTTATTGTGTCCTATGGAGAACTTTAGAGACGTTGGCCTGGCCTGAAAGCCAGGTGTGGTCTTCATTCTGCTACAATACTTGGACATTTGGTTCTTATGCCCAGGAGGGCTAGAATATTTAAATTCAGTATCCTGCATCGCCATGCAGTTTTCCTGAGTGATCTTGAACGAATGTGTTGGCATGATGGTAATAGAGCAATGAGCCTTTGTACAGACCAGTGATTCTTGAAGAAAAAAAGAATAAATAAATAATTATGTAACCCCGATGTGTGCTCTATTTGTCTTTGGAGAAGGGTGATAGCTTGATATAAAGATATTATAATGAAATAGTACATCATTGCATTGCAATTCCTATCCTGTGTAGTAAGATAAAGGTAAAGATTCCCCTCGCACATATGTACTAGTCGTTCCCAACTCTAGGGTGTGGTGCTCACCTCCGTTTCAAAGCCAAAGACTCAGTGCTGTCTGAAGGCGTCTCCATGGTCATGTGGCCAGCATGACTAAACACTGAAGGCGCACAAAACACTGTTACCTTCCCACCAAAGGTGTTCCCTATTTTTCTACTTGCATTTTTACATACTTTCGAACTGCTAGATTGGCAGAAGCTGGGACAAGTAACGGGAGCTCACTCTGTTACGCAGCACTAGGGATTTGAACCGCTGAACTGCCAACCTTTCTGATCGACAAGCTCAACGTCTTAGCCACTGAGGCGTCCAACCTAGACCAGCATAAATTCAGGGAGGGGCGGGGGCTCTTCATATAAAAAAACAGGGCAGGGGTTGCATGAGCTTCAGCCCACACTGGAAAGGGCATATGGCCTCTAAGCACAATTCAAAAGTTCCCTTCCCGTAATTATAAAAGATGGAGTGGAAATCCATAAAGCTTTACCTCTTTTTTTCTGAGCAAATTACAAATGATTGGTCTCCTCCAGAGAATATATGTTTAACAATATAATACGGGCAGGCATCTGTTGAAGAAGATGGACAAAAATTAGTTAAAACCTTCAGACATCATAAACATTCCCTTTGTCTTTATGTGGCGGTAGGGATTTGAACCGCTGAACTGCCGACCTGATCGACAAGCTCAGCGTCTTAGGCACTGAGCCACCACGTCCCCTATCCTGTGTAGTAGAATTGCTAACTAAACAGCAAAGCATCATTGTCTTCAAAATGTCAGAGCATCCACACATCATGAAAACAGACTATATATCTGCAGTAAAGTACCATGTCTGTTTCTCCAAAATGGTATAGGGCAGGGGTGTCAAACTCATGGTCCAGATCCGGGGGGGGGGCATGGGGCCACTCTGGAAACAGCAAAGCACTGGCCCGCGGTGCCTCTGCCAGCAAAAAGGGAGCTCGGGGAGGCTGCGCGTAGCCCTCCCGGGTTCCTTTTGGCCCTGACGGCCTCCTAAAACTCTCTGCCAGCAAAAATGGGCTCCTCCTGAGTGCCGATTTCGCTTTTGGAGGGCTAGCGAAACAAACTAGAAGCGAAACAAAACAAAGGGAGAAATGTTTCCCCTTTCGCATTTGAGCATCCAAGAAGGGACAGGAAAGGCAAAAAGGAAAAAGGAAAGACAAAGAAAAAGGTCGAAAGATGAGAAGAGAACAAGGAAGGAAAAATAAGGAAAGTGGGGAAGGAAAAAGAAAGAATAAAGAGGGAAAGAAATAAGGAAGGAAGGAAGGAGATTATAATGAGAGAGAGGGATGGTCTGAGGGAAGTCCTGCCTTAGCACTTGGCCACCACAGGTGCCCCCCGACATGAGTGAAGTTGAGCTGGCCACAAACCCCCTCCCAAGGTCAAAGAACTCTCATGCGGCTCTCAATCAAATAGAGCTTGACACCCCTGCTATGGGGGTCTCCTGTTTGAGCAGAGGGTTAGCAATAGCAATAGCAGTTAGACTTATATACCGCTTCATAGGGCTTTCAGCCCTCTCTAAGCGGTTTACAGAGTCAGCAGTCTGGGTCCTCATTTCACCCACCTCGGAAGGATGGAAGGCTGCGACTTCCTGGGAGGAGCTTACTGGTGGAAGCAGCAAAAAATCAGCTGCCTCCGAATTCCTGGCTACGTACCTGATTAGAGGATCTTCCATCTGACGTCTTATCAGGTTTTCTTATCCTTCAGGCAAGAGGGAAAGAAGAAACTGTTTTGCTGGCAAATGCTCTTCGATTTTTGCAGCTTTTGTGCTTGCAAGGAAAGGGGGGCTAGCCCAAGGCAGAACGGCTGTCCGTGCTGGGAACTTCAAACTGCCTTGTGCAGGACAAAGTAGGTCTCTCCCACTCTGCTCTAAGTTTTGTTTGATTTAATCTTATCACGAGCTGAATCCGTTTACTGCGAGGACAATAATTGCTTATCAACATTTTAGCTTCTTCTCTTTTTCTCCTCCGAAAAATTATTTACTCAGAGGCTTTTAAAATGGCGCCGAGCAGGCTGGTTTCTCCGGTAATAACGAACACTTTTTGCTAATTCTCACAAGACTTCAAAAGAATTCAAAACAAAAGAGATAGCTTATCACATGTTTGGTTCACAATAGAAGAATTTTACTCCTTCATTAACTTTGCTTATTTGGAAGTTAAATGGTGATGAATCTGTTGAACGGTCTTGTTACAATGTTTACTCACTGAAACTTTTGCCAAGCCTTAAACTTCAAAATAAAAGCCTCTTTACTTAAAGCTGCATATTTAGGCAATAGAGTTTTATTAACTGCAGGCAGACAAATTTTGAAATGGCCTCAAAACCAAATATTAACTTGAAGTCGTCACCCTCTACTTCCAGGGGCACATCCTCAGTGCCTGGTACAAAGCTGCAGCCTCCGCTTCCTACGCCCCCTGCTGGGGATGTGTTAACGAAAGAATTTTTTCTGAGTAATCTAAGCGAGGCTCTTAATGCACAGACAATTAAAATGGAAGATAAATTTAGAGATAATAGAGAGGAGAGAAAAGAGGAAATAAAAGAAATGAAAGAAGAAATTAAAAGTGAAATTAAAAGTGAAATAAAAGGACTTAAACAGGAGTTGTATGAGAAATTTGAGGCTAAGGTTGATAAAATTAGAGACGACATGCTGAGTCTTGTAACTGTATTAACAGAACATATTTCTGGAGTGGAAGATACTCTAGAGGTTCTTAATGATGCCAATGCTAACTTGACATTGAAAACAGAGGTGGTGGAACAAAAAGTGGAAAATGCTGAAAAAGAAATTATTATGATACAGTACCGACAAATGGAGTTCGCATTAAGAGTAAGGGGGCTGCGTGAGGAGAAACAGGAGAACCTGAAACAGATCCTATCGGAAGCTTTTGACCGCCTGATGGGAAGACCAGGGACCAACCAAGGCTGGCAAATTGACAAAGCTTACCGCGTTAACTCCTGGCTGGCAAAGCAGAAGCAGCTTCCTCGAGACATCGTTATATATTTTACTACAAGAGAGTTCAGAAATATGGTACTGCAAGCGTCTTATAACACTAAGCTTCAAATTGGCGGTCAAGACCTGGCTGTTTTGAAAGAGATATCACCTCAAATGTTAAGAGCCAGAAGAGACTACGCTTTTTTGGTCGAAGAACTCAGAAATCGTCAGATACAGTATAGATGGGATGCACCATTTGGCATCATATTACATTTGATAAGCAAAGGTACCGCCTCAACTCTGTATGGAAAGCCCGAGATTTTTATTATAATATATTGAAGGCCGGACACCCTGCACCATCTGGACCTAGAGAAAGACCACAAGAAGGACAGGATAGACAGCAAACTACACAACCACCAGACAAGATGGAGCATCTCTCTTCTCTAGAAGTGCAAGGTGCTATGGAACCAAGACCTAGCCGCATGACTACTAGACGTATGGAGAAACAAGCTAAGAGGCAACAGCATCAACAATCATCGGCCATCGATCAAGGAACTACAACAACAAATCTGGAAGCAGTGGGAGGAGCTAGACCTAAGGTTAAACAGGCCGTGCATGAAGCTCTAAAAATGCTTCAACCAACCAAAGATGACAACTAAGATTTTAACATGGAATGTCAACGGACTGAACTCTCCACAGAAGAGGAAGAAAATATTTCATTATCTTAAACAGTTTAAGAACGATGTAATTTGTTTGCAAGAAACTCATATCAAGTCAACTGATCAAAAATATTTGATCAACTCAAAACTTGGTCAACATTTTGCAGCTTCTGCTATGGAAAAGAAGAATGGTATAGTTGTATACTTAAGAAAAGATATGAAAGCTGAATTAATAGAAGCAGATCCCTTCGGAAGATATATTGCTTTAGACTTAATCTTAGAAGGGAAAAAAGACATTACTTTTGGGAATTTATGCTCCCAATCAACAGCAAGATAGATTCTATAGAAATCTTCATGCTAAATTAGTACAGTGGGACTATAGTTCCTGTATACTATTGGGTGACTGGAATGGAGTGATAGACACTAAGAGAGATAAGAAGATTTCCCGCCTAAATACCAAGATGCGAGCAAAGTTACCCAAATCTTTCTTTGACATTATGGATGATTTTGAATTGAGAGATATCTGGCGAGAAAGAAATGCAGAGGAATATGACTTCACTTTCTTCTCGGACAGGCATCAATCCCTTTCAAGGATCGATTTTATTCTAACCACTAATGATTTGCTTTCTAGGGTCAAGAAAACAAAGATTGCAGCTAGAGTCCTTTCGGACCATAACCCAGTTTGGATGGAGTTGGGAAGGGTAGTGCAGGCAAGAAGGTTTTGGAGACTGAATGAAAATTTATTTAGATATGAAAACTATATTAATGATTGTAAAAAATTACTATCTGAATATTTTGTTTTGAATATGAATAAGGGTACATCTATGGAATTTGTATGGGATGCAAGCAAAGCGTATATGAGAGGAGTTTTGATGAATATAAATAAAACACATAGAAATAAGCAAGGGCTAAAACGAACAGAACTGGAAGAGGAAATTAAGAGAAAAGAGCTGGAGTTAACAAGGAAACCAGACGATACAAAGGTTAAGGAAGCTATTAACATATTAAAATCTCAATTTGACATGTTGATCTCTGACCAGGTAGCTACTAATTTATTATATGCAAAACACAATACTTTTTGTAATGCAAACAAACCTGGCAGATGGTTAGCTTATCAGATTAGGAAAAAAAGGAAAACTCGAAATATATCTAAACTGATCTACAGAGGGAAGGAGGTGTTCCAACAGGAAGAGATTCAAAAGGCTTTCTGGGAATTTTTACAGAACTGTATAAAGGGGATAAAATTAATGGTTTAGACATAGACAAATATTTAGACAAGGAGAAAATACCTTCAGTTAGAGAAGAACACAGGCAAAAATTGAATCAACCAATAACCTCGGGGGAAATCCTGCAGGTAATTAAGCAATTAAAGCCAGGGAAAGCACCAGGTACAGATGGCTTGACAGCGGTTTACTACAAAAACTTACAGTTAGAAATGGTAGAACCTCTTAGAGAATTATTTAATATGATTCAAACGGAAGGTAAAGTCCCTCCATCTTGGAAGACAGCGTTTATATCTTTGATACCCAAAGAAGATCAAGATACTACTCAACCCAAAAATTATAGACCCATTTCATTACTGAATGTAGATTATAAAATTTTTACTAAAATATTAGCAAATAGGTTAATGTTGGTCATTCAACAATTGATACATACGGACCAAACAGGTTTTATACAAGGGAGACAGATGAAAAGTAATGTCAGATTAATTATTAATGCATTAGAATATTTGGGAAAGAACAACCAGATCCCTGCTGCGTTTATATTTTTGGATGCTGAGAAGGCCTTTGATCGAGTTAACTGGCAATTTCTGCTGAAGATATTGCAAAAAATGCAGATAGGAGATAATTTTTTACAGTCAATTAAAGCAATATACCAACAGCAAACAGCACAAATCATAGTCAATGGAAGTTTAACAGACTCTTTTCAAATTGGAAAAGGTACAAGACAGGGTTGTCCTTTGTCCCCATTATTGTTTATTATAACTTTGGAAGTATTGTTGAATAAAATACGGGGCTTGGATGGTTTAAAAGGGATCAAGATTAGGCAGCAAGAATATAGAGTCCGCGCTTTTGCGGATGATTTGGTCATAATATTGGAACAACCGCAGGAATCCAGTATGGTTTTAATGAATACGATTAATCAATATGGTCAAGTGTCTGGCTTTAAAATAAACTTAGGAAAAACCAAAATATTAGCTATAAATATGAATATTAAACAAAAGGAAGAATTAGGAGTGATGCTAGGATGTGAGGTAGTTAAAAAAGTCAAATATCTTGGAGTTAACATTTTAACTTCAAATGGGAAATTATATAAGCATAATTATGAACCACTTTGGCATAGCATACAGACAGAGATGAAAAAATGGGAGAAATTGCACTTATCTTTGCTGGGCAGGATAGCGGCAGTGAAAATGAACATTTTACCAAAATTTTTATTTCTTTTCCAAATGTTACCTATACTTAAAAAAGATGCGAACCTTTTAGAATGGCAGAAGGGTATCAACAAATTTGTGTGGGCAGGAAAGAAGCCGAGGGTAAAGATGAAAATAATGCAAGATGTACGCGAGAGAGGAGGATTGAAACTACCTAATTTAAAACTATATTATGATGCAGTGGCATTATCTGTAATTAGTGATTGGATTCATTTAACCAATGATAGAATATTGAACATTGAGGGACACGATCTGGTATTTGGTTGGCATGCTTACTTGTTATTCAACAAAAAATTGGATAAGAACTTTAAAAGTCATATTTTGAGAAATGCTTTATTGCGGGTTTGGAAGAAATACCAATATAAATTAAATGACAAGATACCCATGTGGGCAATTCCTAGACATGCAATTGAAAATATGAATACAGCACAAAAACAGGACAGATTTACTTACAGACAGCTTCTTACCTCGGAAAGGGGGGTATTACAATTAAAATCTTTAGAGGTATTAAAAGAGGAGAAGGTAGTTCAAACATGGTTCCAGTATGGGCAATTACAGGCTAGGTGGAAAATAGATCAAAAAATTGGCTTTATTCAAGTTGAGGATAATCTGTTTAAACAAATAAGAGATCAAAGCTTAATGCATATAAAGAGGATATATAATGTATTAATACAGATGGATTCGGAAACAGAATTAGTTAAAGATTGTATGATAAAATGGGCTCAAAATATTGAGGAACCAATAATGTTGGATACATGGGAAAGAATTTGGGTAAGAAATGTGAAATTTACACAAGCTCAAAATCTGAGAGAAAATTTTTACAAGATGTTTTATAGATGGCATTTAGATCCTAAAAAGTTGGCTTCTATGTATCCGAATGTACAGCCTAAATGTTGGAGGTGTGGTTCTCTCGATGCTACATATTATCATATATGGTGGACCTGCCAAAAGGTTAAGGCATTTTGGATAAAAATATGGTGGGTCATGCAAAATGTTTTTAAAAAAAGGATAAAGTTTATTCCTCAGTTATTTTTACTAGGTATATGTACTGATTTTACAGTGGTAGAGACCAATTTGATTCTGCACCTGATAACTGCAGCAAGACTGTTGGTGGCGCAATATTGGAAGAAGGAAGACTTGCCTACAATCCAAGAATGGACATTGAAAGTAACAAACTTAGCTGAAATGGCTAAAATATCGGCATATCTCAAAGATCATTCAAATGAGAGATATAAACGAGACTGGAAAAAATGGATTGACTATATACAAAATAAATACGGGACTAAGAAATTCCAGTTAGCCTATGCTTAAGATCAGAAATGATTTAAACTGTTAAAAGTTAGTTCAGTAAGAAGAAGCTAAGTTCAATCTAGAATGTCATTAATTTCTTTATTTCTTTTTTCTCAATAGATTTTAGACTGTGTTAGTTAAAAATCCATACCGTGTACGGGTTCTGGGAAGTCGGGGGGGGAAGGAGGAGGGGGGATGGGGGGGTGGAGGGAGGGAGGGGTACACACAACAAAAAAAAATTGTATTTCAATGTCTTAATGATTGACAAATGATGACATATTTGTGTTTGTTTTTTTTAAAGAAAAATAAAAAAGTTCTCTTAAAAAAAAAAAAAAAAAAGAGAATAGGAAGGATGGAAGGCTGCGTCAACCTTGAGCCGGTGAGATTAGAACCGCTGAACTGCAGATAACAGTCAGCTGAAGTGGCCTGCAGTACTGCACCCTAACCACCTGGAAGACCTCAAAGGCTCCTTACAACTCTTCTATATCATGTTGTCATGTGACATATCATGATTTCCCCCCCCCCCTTTCACTAAACTGGTGGTGGGCATGGCCAGCACGCAAGGCATCCAGCCCGTAAGCCATGAGTTTGACAGCCCTGTTCTATATCCTGTATGTCTAATGTTCTTTCCTGTATGACAGAGCTATCAAAATCAAGCACTTCCAGCATTTCTTCCATTTCTCACCCAAGCAATCATGTCCTGCCCCATTGCTACGGTTTTGTTGTGCTGCTTTTCATTTCTAAACCAGAAAAGTTGGCTTCATTCGCTCAATGGGTGTGGCCTTTAAAAAATATGCATTAGAGTTAACGTTTTGTATTAAGCCACAGCTGAGATCGGATGCTGCAAGGCAAGAAATTCAGTTCCTGCTTGCCACAATTTAATATTTCCTTAGCCCAAGGCACTAGATAATCGAACTGAAAACAAACTGTGAGCCAATGAATGAAAGGTATTGATGCCGGGGAGAGGGAAGGTTGGCAGAAAGCTTTCATTCAATTGTACTTTGTGTTGCTGATAAATGCAAAATGTCAGCTTTCCATAATCTCCAGGAAGTTGGCCACAATCCATACAGAAATAGACCCAGTTTATTAAAAATCAATGTGCTTCTGCAGTCTGATGGCCTTTTTAAAAGATGAAAGGATATTTGTTTTAATATGTGCGTGTCTGTTCCTCCTGCTCCAGGATCAGCAAGAACATTTTTAAAAAGTCAAAATCTACATTGAAGTAATATTTTTATCTCTGCTCACTCAAAGTTATCCACTTTCTACTTCTGGTTCACCGACAAATGTGCGTCAACAAAACCACAGCGAGAAAACCGCAAGGTCGAAATCGCACTCACAGAAGCGCGCCGATGAAAGTGCGTGATCAAGAAACAACGCGAAAACAATGTAATAACAACGTAATAACCCTAACCCTAACTCTTACCTCAACCCTAATCGCGCTTTTGTGGGTGTGGTTTTGTCGGCGCACTTTTGTGGGAGCGCTTTCGACCTTGGGGTTTTCTCGCCGCGGTTTTGTCAGCGCTGTTGTCGGGCGCGCATTTGACAGGTCACGTCTACTTCCATAGGTCTAAGTATAGAGCTGAATCATCTGGAATATGCTTTACGTCAACCGGACATACAAAATATTCCACTAACTGAGGAAAACCACTTTTTTTGCCCTGCTCCTTAACTACCAATCGATAGACAATGTCTTTGCATTGTTGAATCAAAACCAAAGATCTATGAAGTCATTAGATGACTTCATACTACTACTACTAAAGTAACCCCTTTGTGACCTAACTGACTTCATCTTTTTTTCACTTAATGGGGTCAGAGTGAACTACAGACCCCTCTGAGG
Organism: Thamnophis elegans; assembly: GCF_009769535.1. Taxonomy (NCBI): domain Eukaryota; kingdom Metazoa; phylum Chordata; class Lepidosauria; order Squamata; family Natricidae; genus Thamnophis; species Thamnophis elegans. The sequence continues at coordinate 14,310,202 of NC_045549.1, forward strand.
GTGGTAGCTGGCCTGAATGTAGGAGACCATTTGGCCTGGAAGACCCATGTCACCTAGGGAGTTGGCAATATGTGGTAATACAGTAACGCATCCTTTGTGTTCAGGTATGCGGTGAACAGATAAGGTAAGGGTGTTCTGACCGAGGCTTCCCAAGAGTATGAATCAAACTCCTTGTCCCAACAAAAACTCCTTTTATTAATTTACTGTGAATTCTGCTCATTTACATCCACCAAAGTCTTTCAAGGGAGGATTTACAGTCACAGACCTTATCTGGCTTGGAGAGCTGCCAGGCCGATATCTGCAAAACTTGGCAAGGAGTCTCGGAAAGTCACGAACCAATTAAGAGAACTAATTGTCTCCTGCAAACTCCACTTCCCTTTTGGTCCTCTTTTATTTCCTCTGGGAGGGGCCATTCATCAGCCACCTGTGGCCTTACTCCCAAGTCGACCCCTGTTCTTTAGCTGTTCCCTTCGTCTAGCAACTCTGTGCATGCGCACTCTGGGAACAGGCTCCAGCTGTTTCTCTGCCTCACTGATGTCTGACTCTATTAATGTAGCTTTACAATAAAGTAGAACTAGCTCATCTAGTCATGTTTCCCGCCTAGTTTACCTCAGAGGGTTTGCAGTATGGGCCAATTTTTGAAGTAATTGTAGTGGACAAGGTTTAATGAGCCCAGAGTGACTTTTCTACACTGGGGGGTCTCCAACCTGACCCAGGCTGTGGCCCATTATTGGGCCTTGAGCCGTTTGGAACCGGGCCACAGAAGTGGTAGATGAGCAGGCGTGCGAGCAGTGTGCATGCCCGCTGCTTGCGCAAATGGAGTTGCGCGCATGTGTATCAGTGGCAGGATACAACCGGTACACCCCGGTACAGGTGTACCGGTACATGTTGGGAGCACCAGGCACCGTTCCGGTACGGTGCTCCGGAGGGCCCACCCGTCCACCCACCCTCTTTACCTGTATTTGAGCCGATTGGGGCTGTGCGCATGTATGTGCTGGACGCCTGGCCCCATGGCACTGTACCGGTTGCAACGGGATCCGGAACCCACCACGGATGTGTACACTTGCCTGGCACTACAGCAGAATCATCCCCTCCCCCTCCCCACTGGTCCACAAGACCAGAAAGGTTGGAGAACTCTGTTCTACAGGACTACAAATATGTATATTTAAACAGGAAACAGTTCTTCCTGTCCTCCTTCAGTCATTATACGTAGTACAGCTTCATTTGCTTACCTCAAAAATCACTTTACTCATTTGCTTATCTCAAAATTACTTTTCTATCAGTGCACTGATGATGTTATCTAGTTGGATAATGAAACGTCCTGACTTACAAATATTCTTCTTTATTGGTATTTTGTTGTCCAGTGGCTGAAGCTGAGCACTGAACTGGTAGTTGTGTTATTTCAATTTTTTTCGTGAGGTTACTTTTAAGGAATACAGGTCATGCCACGCAAAAGAAATAAAGAGCTACAAACTTCAAAAACAGCTGGGAAGGGAGCAATCATTGTACTCCATCATCTGCTCCCCCCCAATCATTCTCTCATTCTCCATAAAATCATAGGGTTGTCTCGGTTGGCGCTCTGCGGGATGCCTTGTGATGATTAAATCCATGTAGTTTTACACACTACGCCAAATATATTGTTCTAACAGCTGCCAGGGATAGGTTCCTTGCCTTGCTATAAGCCCTGGAATTCTGACGTTCCTTTGGAACATTTATGCCTGAACATTATCAGTAGACATTGTGATGCATTTGTCTTTTCCCAGTCAGAATCTTCTCAAGATTGGTTTGATGCCCAATGTTAGAATAGCTTCTCGGCGTTTTCACTTTGCTGCTCCCAACTAATCATCATATACTCCAAATGTGTTTCCTGAGTTGCAATCATCATCATCATCGGCATCTGATTACAGGATTCTCAATGCCACGAAATACAGCAGAAGCTAATGCAAACCTTGGTTGTATAAACGGAGGCATAGAATCGAAATCATGTGAATTATTAGTACCATTTTATAAATCCTTAGTAAGACCACATCTGGAATGCAACATCCAGTTTTGGACACATTACCCTCCCAAAAAAGACGTTGAGATTTTGGTAAAAGTGCAAAGAAGAGCAACCAAGATGATTAAGGGCTTGGAGACAAAAACATGAAGAACGGTTGCAGGAATTGGGTATGGCCAGTCTAGAGAAAAGAAGGATTAGGGGTGACATGATAGCAGTATTCCAGTATTTGAGGGGCTGCCACAAAGAAGAGAGGGTCAACGTATTTCCCAAAGCACTTGAAGGCAGGACAAGAAGCAACGAATGGAAATTAATCAAGGAGAGAAGCAACCT